>NC_071994.2:83744545-84047575 GCF_028885655.2 Pongo abelii
AACACTTAGAAAGTGATTGCTTTGTGTCAAGCACTGTTCTACATGCTTTATGTAAATGTGCACACAATTAATTCTTACTCCAACTTCATGGGGAAGACACTATCATTATCCCTGTTTTCCCAATCATAAAATAGACACACACATTGGTTAAGTAACTTAGTTAAGACCACCCAGTTTGGGCATAGAGATGATATAAACCAGGTAAATGAATTAAAATACCATACTCTACTATATCTTACCAGCCTTAGAAAAAATGTCTAGGAGTAGCTTAAATGTATGAAGTCACTTAGTTCCACTTTCTATAGAGTAAGCTTTAGTTTAGTTGCTAGCAAATAGTGTGCTGGGGATAGATGAAAGGACAAAGAGATATTTAAATTCTGGTTCTACATTGATTACTAGTTACCATTTAAGTTGTGTTATTCTGATCAGGATTTTTGCAACGTTTTCATAAATTCATAGGATTTCAATGTCCTCATCTCTGAAAGGAAAACAGCATAGACCCAATCTTCCTTGATTGGCTTGAAGATGAAATAGGTAATGCTCAGGAAGTGCTAAGCATAGAATCTACAGCAAAAAGAACCAAGTTAAAAAGATACAACTAAGAAGATCCACCTCTCAACATGATTTCTGTTAGAACTGCCACTTTCGGCTAGTCAGGAATTCACATGGCAACCATGATGATAATGAAAGAGGGGAGATGCAGTGAAATGGAAAGAAATGAAAGGTGAGGCACTACACTTTTTCTTCCTTTTTTTTAAATAAAAAGTGGTAATTTGAATATCAATATTCTGCAAGGCAGTCATATGAGTTACTTGCAGACTCTCTTCATTACCTCTCTATGAGACTATCTTTCATACGACATATTAATTCCACACTTCCTAGCTTACGACTCAGAATGTTCTGTGAACACTTTATTCTGACCATCTATAATACATCTGAATTCTGACCCTGTTCTCAGTTCCCGCTACCCCTGCAGACAGACAATTCCAGTGCTGAGTTCAGAATCAGAACTTAGATTCATTCCCTAAACTTCTGAGATTTTTAAAAATCTTGCCTATTTTATTCAATGTTTTCCTCTACAAAAGCTTAGCCAAGCAAGAGATTTAAATTATACACGACTGACAGATATAAAAATGAAAGGAAGCGAAAGAAATTTTTCTCACATGCTCACCCTCTGCTCCTGTGAAATAGGCCTTATGCTGAAACCATGCAGAACCTTTTGTGCCTTTTCTGTTTCCTTAAATTAAGGCTCCTAATTGGTGTTCTCTTAGAGGATTAAGGAAAATAAATACGTATGAGGCCATCAAAATCAGGATATTGGTGGTCTTTCAACATTCCGTAAAGAGTAGATTTAATGTAAATCAAACTGAACATATCCTTCCTACAGCTTATGAAAAGTCTTTGAGTTGACAGTTTTACTATGTTGCTTTGAGGTGTATTTTCCGAGAAGAAAACACTGAGCGTAAGAGACAGATTTAGAGAAAAAGATTTGTTTTCACACATTCATATAGTACTCAATCTCTCTAAGTTTATGTAATAGTTACTCAAACTCCCTTGATACTTCCCTAGCCCACATTCTGGGTCTTCTCTCCCTACAGCAAACTGAAGATACACTGAAAATAAATTAAATATTCATCAACCTAAAAAGATCTTTTCACGTGTTCCCAGGGAACAGCCACAGGGAGAAATGCAGTAATATAATATTTTTTACAAACAACCCAATATGTCAGTATTGACTATAATATCCACTTGTTATATGTTATCTTTATTTTTCTAGAATACTGTAATTCATAACTTTAGTGTTTCTAGTTTGCTGTCTTTTTTAATTAAAAAAAGAAACTAAGTAGCAGCTACCTCTAACTCAGATAATTTTTACTTAACAATATAGACTCATAAAACATTACTTTTACCTATTGGCAACATGCTATGATTTCTATTCTTTGGGGATGACAATTATTTCACTTTTCAATGCTTGTTTTGTTTTTCTTTTTCTGGCCTATTCCGTTTATGTCTCAAAATATGTTCTTAAAAGCTTACCAAAATGCCAAATATCAGAGGCAAATAAGTGTCAAGTTTATAACTTATTGTTCTAGCAGTGGTATGCTGTCCTCACATTTGCATAAAATAATATTATGTTTATGAAATATAGTACTTATACCAAGGCTTTCTGAAGCTATTTTTTAATTCTATGATCTTTACTGAATGTAAGTTGAAATACTTTATTTGGACTTATGATGGACAGTATAAGTTCAATTTTATAGTACAGACACAAATTTTAGAATAAAAATATTTAAACAAATAAAATTACATACATACACACACACAGATATGTGTGTGTGTGTTTTTATATATATATATATATATAAAATCAAGGCTAAATTCTAGATTGAGCTGATACCATAAAACTGATAGAAGTAAAGAAGAAGCTAATTTAGACATGCCCACAATAAAAACAAGAATATGAAAGAGATGGATTCATGGTTTTGGGTCAATGACATAATTTTAATAAAAACTAAGAAAAGCCAAATTACACAACACACTGTCGTGTCCAAAAAATTATTAATTTATACTGTAAATATAAACACAAATATAGGCCAGCCACACTGAAACCAATGAGAGATAAGAATATAGTTACAGCACACATACCTGAGCTAACAGTGTTTATCAGGTGTGATTCAGTAAAACTCCTCTCAGTAATTAAGAGAATAGAAAAGTCTCCTGAAGATTGATGATGAGAAAAAGTAAATTTGTAAGTTTATCACCCACTTTACAACAATATTTTAGAATGGATTAGCATTCATAGAATTTGTAAAGATTTCAAGAAAGTAGTGATTATAGAAGCCTACCTGTGTTTATAAGAAGTCATGCCAACAATATATTTTTCTTTCACACTGGGTCTCTTAATAAGGAATTATTTTAAAAGGTAGTGGTTTCAGTAAAGTTTTGACAAAGTTTCACATGAGGCAGATCCTTACTAATAGAATTAAAGCATATAGAATAAAGGATATATAGTTAAATGAATTTGTAGTTTAACCACTGCTGGCAAAGTGAATTATTGCAGCATTGTCAAGCCAGAGGGAGACTTTCTGTCAGGATGTTAGATGGCATCCTATTCAAAATCATAGGTGCGAGTGTAGGTGACATAGAAGGCTTACATTCCGAATTGACTGATGCGAATGTGGCTGACTGGCTATGCTAATTAAGTTGGGTTACAGACTTAAGATTTAAAAAGGTCTTATTAGGTAGGGTAAAATAAGTTGAATTTTATTTGTTTTAAAAATCACATGCCTACTTGTACATGGCACAGTGGAACACAGAAGATTGATTTCAGTACTTGCCAATCTTCTGTGAATGTGATAATTAGAAAAACTAGCTTAAAATACTAATTTTTGTGCACCATCTCACAAACGTTAACTCAATAATTTTCATGAGTGGTTATTGGAAAGTTATTATTTAAAAAATCATGTCAGTAATTTTTATCATTGTGAAGATCTTAAAAACTGATCTATATGAAAGAGCCCTGAAACTCAAGAAATTTACAGAGGAGATATAACATACAAAATGTCTGTAAAACTTCTTTGTAAATAGTAAGTGGCTATATGCATTGGAAGGTTATTATTATTATTTGCCTCTAAGTTATAGGACATATATGATGAATTTTAAACATTGAAAATTGATATTTTCTCAGAAATGTTGACTAAGTCAAAACTGCCATGGTTACTTAAATCTCTGTCTTTTCTCTTATTCTCATATATTTTTAAAGGTAAATGAGACTGGTTAATGTGTCTCTCTACATTGGAGAGGTGTTTTAATGCTCTTTTCAATAGTTTTCTTTTTTTACCTAAGGCTATGGTTGGAGGATGTACCTAATTTGCTGACAAAAGAAAAAGTAGGGGGAATCCAGGAAATCTAAGGCACATCAGTCATACTTGACTACAAATGTGAAATCTGTGATGAGCCTAAGGAAACCTAGATAACATGACCAAGGTGGTCAGTGAAATCAGAAAGAATAACACGTGAGTTTCCCACTGTGCTCACGATGATGTTCCTCTAGAGTCTGAAGGAAAACAGACACACTTAAATTGACAGGTATATAAGCTAGTAATGGTATTTTCTGGTTTTCTGTTACTAACTAACTTTCTTTGTTCCTCAAGTCCTTAGCTAAACATTTTGTACTTCCTCAGTTATCCAACATCAGATCCCCTGAATCAAGAGGAATGTCTATTTTACCATTCTGCAGGCATGCCTGACCCTGCCAGGAAACATCCCATCAAATCCAGATTCTTATTTGCATTTGCCAAGCAGATACTTTACATCCAGTCACTGTAATGCAAAATATCAAAAACGTGAGAAAACATTGAGCATATTATTTTTCTTTTTGTATTGGAAATATTGTTTTGTTGTTATTGTTAATTTTAAGGAGAATAGTAAGGGATTTAAAAAAAATAACAGTGGAGGGTCAACCGAAAAAAAAAACACAACTCAGTCACAAGGAGGAACAAATAATGGATTGGAAACCATCAGCCTAAAATTAAAGAAAACCATGAATACATAATATAGTCATCATGTCAGAGGCATTTGAACCAAAGTAACTCCATCTTAAATAGGAGCTGAGTAAAATTAGGCTGAAACCTACTGGGCTGCGTTCCCAGATGGTTAAGGCATTCTAAGTTACAGGATGAGACAGGAGGTCGGCACAAAATACAGGTCATAAAGACCTTGCTGAAAAAACAGTTTGCAGTAAAGGAGTCTGCCAAAACCCATCAAAACCAAAATGGCGACAAGAGTGTTGGTCCTCACTGCTACACTCCAGCAAGCACCATGACAGTTACAAATGCCATGGCAATGTCAGGAAGTAACCCCATATGGTCTAAACAGCTGAGGCACGAATAATCCACCCCTTGTTTAGCATATCATCAAGAAATAACCATAAAAATGGGCAAGCAGCAGCCCTCAGGGCTGCTCTGTCTATGGAGTAGCCATTTTTTTATTCTTTTATTTTCTTAATAAACTTGCTTTCACTTTGCACCGTGGACTCGCCCTAAATTCTTTCTCACACAAGATCCAAGAACCTTGGGGTCTGGATCGGGACTCCTTTCCTGTGACATATTGCTGGCGACCACGAAAGGACTGTAGTACAGTAACCCTGACTCAACATCTATCTACCTTTGGGTAAGTGTTGGGGTCCTGTAACATATTTCTGGCAAACGACAGAAGGGAAGATACTGAGCAGACCCCTCAATGCAAAGGAAATAGACTGCAGCACTGATTGGCTGACTTTGGGTAAGTGGTGGGGTACCCAGGTAAAGGAAGGAATTGGGTTAAAGGCCCAATTTAGAGTAGTTAGAGTCTCTCCTAAGATAGAGTGGGTTAGAGGCCCCTCTTAATAAAAGGCAAGGACGCTTGATCGACCTTGGGTTAGAGACCCAACTTAGGAGGGTTAGAGTCCCTTCTAAGATTTAGGGGGTTAGAGGCCCCTCTTGGTAAAATCCCTCTTGGTTAAAAACAGGTTCAGCAGCGTGAGATGTTAACTGCTATTCTCTTTGAATTCACCTGCCTTGCACTCTTCGCTGATGGCTGTGGGTGACAGGGTTGGGCATGTACAAGATCCCGGGACATGGAGTTTTTCTTCCCTAAAAGCGGAAACTTGAGAGCTAATAGGATTGCTGGAAAAAAAAATCCCTTCACAACAGCAGCTGCAGCCACCTGAGCTTTTCATTGTCGCTGCAATGGGTGGGTCTTTCTCTGGCCTCCCTGATCATTTTGCCTTCCCTACCCTGGCACAGGCAATACTTTCCTTCTCTAGTTTCCCTTTTTTATCTTTTCTGTTACTCAGGGCAACCATCTTGCCCAGAGACCACGTGTTGAAACTCCAAGTCTGAGGTTGGATTAAAGATGATGGGGCCCATCTGGGGGCAAATTTAAGCCTTGCCAGTTTGATATTGGGTGCTAAGCAGAGTGGCTAAGGTCTCTGCTTTATCACACGTATTTTGCTCTGGCCAGAATGAAAAAATAATAATTTTCCTTTATGATACGTGTTGGCCCCCAGGATAATGGTACGGCAAGCCAGATCACTAGGGCCTCTCAGGGAATGAGACCCCAGAAGCCTGGAATGCCAGCAAAAGGGTAAGAAGTTCTTACCAGTCAGGTATAGGGCTTCTCTCTCTCTGTGCAAATGGTTGAATGAGTGGTAAAAATAATCAGTGTTTATCTCCTCTGTAAAGTTTGGATTAATGCGAAAAAGAATTCTGAGGCTAGTCTTAAGCTGGTGTATTTTGTGCTATGAATTCGTTTTTCTGTGTCGAGGGGTACTTTAGGATAAAACACAGGCTTAGAACACCTGTAAGCCCGCTTTTCAAGATGACCTAGCAAGCTGGTCAGTAATAAACTTGGCTACAGGTCTCTGAAACAAACAAAAAAACTGGATTAAGTCTCCACATTGTTTTATGTCCTTGGAAGCATCAACCTTTAACCTTAACCTTTAAAAGCTATCAACCTTTTAACCACGTGGCGGTACATTCTCTTAGTCTCCGCCTTCCAGAAAACAGGAATTTTACGGTTCATGGGCGTAGTTAGCTCTAAAAATTCTATTAAATAGTTAAAAGCCTTTGCAAGCTCGAAATTAACTACTCTAGAATCTTTCTGGGAAAGAAAACAGAGGTTGCCCTGTGCTGTAGCTCAGTAGCTACCGATTTGCACTTTCACAGTGGTGGTCTAGGTTCAATTCCCTGCCTAGAAAGAAAGTCGTTTGTCATTTAATAACTGTGTGACCTTGTCTATTCTCTTCCCCTCTGCAGATTCTCTCAAATTTTCCTTTCTCTAAGAACCTAGGAGGATACTTTTGGTAAAGTTTAGAAGATAGAAATATTGGCTGCTTGGCATGACTAAAAAATCCAGTAATAAGAGATCTGAAAGAATTTCTTTTTTAAAAAGTGCTATGGTTAAAAGTCAGCTTAATTAAAAGTGGATAAACAAGCTATAGATATATTTAAAAAGCCTTTATGTTTTTCTCTTCTTAGAACTTGCTTTTCTGGAAAAAAAAATTTCTTCTCAATCAACTAAATTATTTCTCTCTCTCTCTCTCTTTTTTTGCCTTGCTACTCTTGATGCACACATGAGAGATCCTAAGATAACTTCTAGTAGCCTGGAACTCCTTGGGAAAAACAGAGGAGGTGCCACAGACCCCATTTTGGGAAAAGAAAACCTCTGTTTTCCTCATGGAAATCCCAGGAGTTAAAAGTAAATAGATCCCTCTCAAAATCAAAGGCTCTGTTCTGTTTTGCATTATGTTATCTGATGGTTTTGAGTTTTGAGGATATCAGAAATTACTTTGCATTATAAAAGAGCTGTAGTGTGTAATAACTAGGTAGGAAATATACTTTAAGAGATGGCTAATAGTAGTTATGGAGGGATACTTGAATCTTTGCACACTTGGATCAAAGAAGCTTGCTCTTGGCCTCCTGGAAATAAGAAAACCTCCCCACCTCCCACTGGGAGATGAGACTACCATGAATGATGGGCTGATTACAAAATGGGCTGATTGGCTTTGGGTTGCCTTGCAATGAAATGCAAAGTAAAATCACTGCACTGTGTTCTCCTGCAGTATTTACCTCCTTTGGGGATCTAAGAACTAGTATAAATGGCACCCTTAATTTTAGGGATCTGTCTTTGCCTTCAGATGCTTATTTGTTGCTTATTTGGCCCAGAAACACATGCTTTCTTGGTCCTGTTCCTCCATGAGCCCCAGCCTGAAGCCAGTAATTCAATCAATAAACTGGCAAATGAAAAATCTTAAAAGTGCTAAATCTTCTGTCTGTGTATTTATATGTGTTGTATGTTGATATATAAAAGAGGTCTAATTAATTGGCTTAAAGAAATAAGCACTTAAATAAAATATTTTTTCAGAAAAATAGAAACTTTACTAATGACTTTTTGTTCACATGACTTTAGTAATCTTTTGGAAATAAAGACAGTTTTAAAAACTATTGGTAAAATAAAATGTCTTAAAAATGTAGACATTTGGTCTAAATTAAGGTCAAATATCAAATTTGCAAAATGCTTTAAGATCGAACTGTTTCTTTGACTTTTAAAAATTGTTCAATTTACCTACCTTAAAGCCGTTAGATTCTAGATAAGACCTGGGGACATATGGAATTAGCCATGCCCCCTAGCTATACAAAGAAAATTATAAAGAAAGAGATTTTATTTAAAAAAGAATCTTGTATGGTAAATTCTTGTCCTAAAATAAAATGACTGCTTGTTTAAAACGAGGGATGTTTAGGGCAAGCCAAGTAGTCCAAAAATGTCTCAGATGGTCTGTGTAAGTCATGAAAGGATTTGTGAAAGGGAATTTATGCAAGAAACGTACAATTCAAAGGTTCTTAGGCCTCCTAAATGCTTCATAAAATGCACTATGACTCGTACTGTACAACTTGCCTGCTTAAGTAAGGTAAGGCCTGGGGACACCTGAAGTTAGCCATGCCCCTAGCTATGCTGGAGAATCAGCCCTTATCTGCATTTCTACCTGGTGTGTCCTAGGCTAGGCCCCACACCTAGTACACAATTAAAATCCCTTACTTACCAAGGTTTTCACCAAAAATAAAAGTCACTAAAAGTTAACATTGTAACATGTAACTAACATTATTAAAGAAACAGTTTTACATGCAAAGTGTGTAAGGAAAGTAGAATGTACTTTTGGTAAAAGATTATAAGAAGGCATGAGAATGTAATTTTTTTTGTCTAAAGGGTTAAAAAATTGTTTTAAGTTAAATAGACTAAAGCTAAAGGTTTAAACAGTTGTGGGAGGTTTGTAAAAAATCAATTGTAAAATAAATTCTATGTGTGGACATTGGCTAAATTTAAAGGGGTATTATTCAGTTTTTCCATAAATTAAACATTAGAATTAAAGCACAACAGGTGTCTCTTAAAGCACTAATCTGCTCTTTCACACACAAAAAAAGGAAAGGGCTATAGAAAGCTTATAAGAATCTTACCTTATGGTTAAACATTAAAATTGGGTAAATATGTCTATAAGGTTTTATTAAAAATTGGGTCTAACATTAATAATACATTAATGTAAAGGTAAAATGTGGCTTATTTGGTATAAAAACCATACTGGAAGCATTATAAAATGTGAAATGGTATTGTGCTTTCTTTGGGCTGTATTTATATCAATATGTTATTGTTATATGTTCCAAAGTTATGGGCAACTCCTATAATTCTATATAACTTAGTGTATGTTATTAGTAATTATAATTGTTATGTAAAATTTTGTGTGCCACGTAAGTAACCAAATTTCCTTATCAATTGTGGCTTTAATAGTGGCTGTCCTAAAACTTTTTATCATCCACAGACAATTTTTTTGTTGTTTTAATCCTTTTTAGAAGGTGGTTTAAAATCAATTATAGAACTCTAACAGGTGTTCTTAAATGCAAATTTTCTGATAACTTTGGAAATTGTGACATCAGAATAGAGGAAAAAAACTTTCAAAACTCTCATAAAGAACTGAAACGTTCATAACTATCAAACAAAAGTTAACCTGCATGGACTAAACTGAAAAAGTCTAGTCTTTTTAACTTGCTTAAAACGTTTCTAATCCTTTGTTTTATTTTTCAGAGTCAAGAAAACTTTTCTTTCAAGGTATTTACAGCTTTTAAAAGTTAAATGTATTCCTATGAACAAAATTTAGAGCATATATTTATTTCTCTGTACCTGATTTCTCCAGAATTTGAAAACTAGTTGTGAGTATTCTTAACTTACAGCAATATAATTATTTGCATAAGCGCAGTAAGAATCTGTTTTTTTGTTTTGTTTTGTTTTGTAACAGTACACAATTGGAGAAATTGGTTATTTTACCAAGGCTTTGACTGGAATGTTGTGCTTTCCTTTGAGGAATCAAACTTGACTTGTAGAGCCAAGAAAAGCCCTTAGGGAAATTGGTCTTATATCTCGCCTACAACAGTCCTTCTTCAGAGTTTCTGACCTGTGGTAAGTAAAGAATGTCACTTTCTAACAGGTCCAGAAGCTGCAAGTTCTGGGACCTCAAGAGGAAAGAAATTTACCCAACTCATAAGTATTTAAGGGTACAAACCCATGGCTGGGCTCAGCTTTAAAAAGAGTTGTATCTAAAATTCCCTCTATGGAACAGAGTTCTGGGAAAGCCAATTTAAAAAGAGCCTGTATGAAAAATAGTTATTCTTGTTGCATTTTATACAAATAGTCCAAGTATAATAAAGCAAATCAGTCTTACCATTATTTGTCTTTAGTAAAAATGGGAAACCGGAAAAAGAAATATTATGTTTCAAGAACTATTGGTACACTTGTTATTAAATTCTAGTCTCATCAGTGGTTTTTAAGTTTGTTCCTGCAATTTAGCCTAACTCCACTTATTCCTGTGAATCAACCAGTGATCTCTGACTGCTGCTCAGAACAAGAGGGATGGGTAATATAAATATCTAAATCACTATTCTAATTCTAGGCACATTACAATCAGCTAACAACCCCATATCAGCTTAGTTCCAACAGTTGCTCATTTCATGAAAAGCCTTCTAATTTAGTCTGCTTGGAATAACTTTACCTATTTTGCTTTACTCTTGTGGAATATATTGTTGTTATACTCTTTGGGTAGGAATACAGGACAATCTTACTGAGTGTTTTCTTAAATTATATACTTATTCATCTTCCAAATATCATCTTTTGTCAAAACTCAAGAGTTATAAATGGACCTTACCATACTATTGCTTTCTGACTGAGCTCCTCTCTACCCTGAATGCAAAAGACCCTCATAGTTACACAGAAATATCATCACCCCTATTCAGCCTGAAGAAGTTACAAAAGATGGATCTTCATCCTTCTGCAACCCTTAGAATTAAGGGTTCTCTTATAAAAGAGAGGGGAGAAATATCAGTGGCGTTGGAACCAAAGCTACTCCATCTTAAATAGGAGCTGGGTAAAATTAGGCTGAAACCTACTGGGCTACACTCCCAGAGAATTAAGGAATTCTAAGTCACAGGATGTGACAGGAGGGCAGCACAAAATACAGGTCATAAAGACCTTGCTGATAAAACAGATTTCAGTAAAGGAGTTAGCCAAACCCCACCAAAACCAAAATGGCGACAAGAGTGACCACTGGTGGTCCTCGCTGCTGGACTCCCATCAGTGCCATGACAGTTTACAAATGCCATGGCAACTTCAGGAGGTTACCCTATATGGTCTAAAAAGGGGCAGCATGAATAACCCACCTCTTGTTTAGCATATTGTCAGGAAATAACCATAAAAGTGGGCAACCAGCAGCCCTCAGAGCTGTTCTATGAAATAGCCATTATTTTATTCCCTTATTTTCTTAATAAACTTGCTTTCACTTTGCACTGTGGACTTGCCCTCAATTCTTTCTTGTGCAAGATCCAAAAACCCTCTCTTGGGGTCTGGATAGGGACCCCTTTCCTGTAACAATTGTAGCTGGGTATGTGAAAAGATAATATATAAAAAGTATGCCAATCAAATCTTTATTGCTATAGAATGTAAGATTTCATCTAAATAAAAGAAAACCTTTTGAGTTGTTCTAAATGGCACATTATTTAGAATGATTAAACACTATCCAATTACCTGAGTATTCAGTAAGACAATTTATAATCACTTCAAGAATGCTTTATTTTGTAATATTGTATAGAGAAAAAGAGTGGAATAGTTTTCCAAATTATTGCTTCTATTTAAATAATCATGATGATAGTAATAAATATCATTATAAAAGCAAATGCATAAATCAATTCATAAATTAACATTACTTTGCAAAATGAGCCTAGAAAACAGAAGAGTTCATATTGCTACCCCTGCCCATTCACAGCTTCAATCAACACATTACTAGGCAGATATGCTTTCTTCAAAGCTAGAAATAAACTTAGAAATATGTCTTTCTGAAAAGTGTGCAGGCTGTCCCTGAAGGAATATACTTGAAGCCAGCAGCACTGAGATGTCCTCAGTCACTGTAGCAAATGAGGAAGGTCCAAAAATATTCTACTCCTTAAACAGGTTGATTTTTTTTTAACCATGTGTGATTTATGCAGAGAATCTGTAAAACATTCCAGTTCATTAAAAGTCTAATTTGCATACATTTAAAGGACATTGTGGAAAATAATTAACTACTGAATGCATCACAATTCAGAGTGAATGTTGACTGAGAATTTTTAGAGCCTTAAATGAAAAATGAGGAGGTTAAATAAGTATACTGAATTGGTAGGGGGAACAAAAAGAAAAAAAAGAGAAAAGGGGAGGGAAGAGAGGGGAGGAGGAAAAGAGACGAGCCGGGAGAAGTTGCTTTCCTTGCAATGCTTTGTATCCTAAACTCATGCGAAATAAAGAACTTTTTATTCCTTTCCCCTCTATTTTTTATGATTGAATAATTTTCTTGCTTTCTGGCCGTCAACTTGTAGTGTATTAAAATGATTACATATCTGTGTGCATGTAGCAAACCTATCTCACCAAGTTGTAGCTTAGAGACTTGCAAGGAAGGAGACATCGGCTTGTGAAAGTCAAACTAAATTCCAAGTTACGTTTGTACTTCCCATCACTGACATACATAGGTAAAATCTCAATTAAAAATTCATAGACATTTTAATAATTTTGAAGAGCGTGTACTATTTTAGTGGTAATTTTCTAAATGTTTGTATATTCAAGGATATTACCTGATATATTAAAACTTATTTTATTATTTTCTTTACCTTTCCTCACAATGACATGGGAGCTGGCTCTTGAATAGCCAGTAGAACGGTTTTATTATACCTGATTCTACTCTAATGATAACAAACAGAACCAGACATTTGAGCTTATTTTCACTATTTTAATCTCAAACAAGTGGAATATAACATAATAGTTTCCTGAGGTTAAATCGGGAATTATTATTATTGATTTAATTATTTGTTTGTTTGTGTTTTCAGAGACCAGATCTGGCTTTCTCACCCAGGCTGGAGTGCAGTGGCACCATCATAGCTCACTGCAACCTCAAACCCCTGGGCACAGTGATCCTTCCTGCCACGATCTGCTGACTAGCTAGGACTACATGCATGTGACACTACTCCTGGCTAATTATATTTATTTTTATTTGTTTTGTAGAGTCGGGGGGTCTTACTATGTTGCCAAGCTGGTCTCAAACACCTGGCCTCAAGTGATGCTCCTGCCTGGGCCTCCCAAAGTGCTGGGATTACAGACATGAACCACCACACCCAGTCTGGAAATTATTAATATCTGTTTGTATTCATACTTCAAGCTATAGATAGCTGCTTACATGTAAACAATAATTTCAAAACAAAAACTTTCTATTTTTTTAAAGAATGCACAGTGAATTACTAGTTTACACAGGGTGATCACCCAAATAAATAAATTTGAAGCTGAAGAACAACATGAATAAGATGAGGCTGTCTAGAGAGAGAACTAATTTAAGACCTAGAGAGTGACATTGCACATGTGATTCTAGCCAGTATTTTCTCTAAATAGTGTCATTAATTAATAGGTGAATTAAGGAATTAATGAACTATCTGCCATTTAACATCTCAACTTTGTCTTTTTTTTTTTTTTTCTTTTGAGGCAGAGTCTCACTCTGTCACCCAGGCTGGAGTGCAGTGGCATGATCTCAGCTCACTGCAACCTCTGCCTCCCAGGTTCAAGCAATTCTCCTGCCTCAGCCTCCTGAGTAGCTGGGGTTATAGTCACCTGCCACTAAGTCCAGCTAAGTTTTTTTTTATTATTCTTATTTATTTATTTTTACTTTTTAAGTAGATATGGGGTTCCACCACATTGGCCAGGCTGGTCTCAAACTCCTGACCTCAGGTGATCTGCCTGCCTCGGGCTCCCAAAGTACTGGGATTACAGACTTGAGCCACCACACTCAGCCTTGTCTTTCTATTTGATCCATGTAAAATTCAATTAAAACCAATTCTGGTTTAATGGGATCTACCCCATCTACACCCAAGTCTTCTAAACTGGAAAAAAAAAAAGACATCAGAAATAATGGTGTCCTTTATTTGCACAGTATTTTTACACTTACTATACATATTTAGAGAACTCCAGTTCCCAAAGACTGTTAACATCTGTACTTCCAAAGAGTTGTTTCCAGCCAAGAGACATGCCTCCTATATGAATGTCAGTTCTGACTCCCCACACAGAAAGATAGGTATAAGGAAAGATAATAAGGAAAGTAAAACAAGGGCTACTGTAGCCTTGGTAATTTGTTAGCTAGATTAGACTCTTAAAAATATATAGGAAATGATGCCTAATATGTATATTTTGATTTAGAACAAAGGCATACACACACATATAATTATATAATTTTGTTTTATTCTTTTTGTATGTTTTTTCAAGTATGACTATGCAAATACAGTAAACTATTTTTATATTTAAGCTATTCAAAATGTAATATTAATATCCAGTGGAAAACATGTAATTTCATTGCTTTCTTTTTGAAATGTTTTCTTCACTGAAGTATCTTGATACTTTAATATGTATAAAAATGTGTACAAATATTCATTATTAAATACATAGCAACATAAATGTGCTCCTCACAATGTGTACACACAAGAAACAAAAGAGGTGAAAGAGAGAAATCATATCAAATTAGAAAATGAAGCATAGAGTGAAGGAATTTGTACTTGTAACCTAACAATTGATTTGAAAAACAAAAAAAAAACCATTAAAGTACATTTTAATAAAATCAAACACCCCTTCGCAATGTAACAGAAAATTGGCAATGTCCTTCCTTGCTGTTAACTTGGAAGGCTGTTAAGAATAAAAGAATTACTCTTCTTTACCACCAGGTGGCTCACTTTCTATACCTATGCCTGATCAGAGATGCCACTGTGGCCCCCGAGACTGGAGATAATAAAATTCCCACTAGAGGGTGTTGAAAGAAGAAAAGTAATTCTTTCAGAGCAAACCTGAAGTCCTGAACAAGGAAATACCTGAGCTAGAGCTAAGATTTCCTCAGCAGCCTGGGAGACAGAGCGAGATCCTGTCTAAATGAAAAAAAGAGAACTATCCTACAGAGACAGAATAAATGAGGTGGTTTTAGACTAGGGACATTTAAAACCAGATGGAGACTTGTCTAATAACCATTCTGTGTCCAAGTCCAAACCGTTTCAGACTTCTCAAATGCATTCATAATGTGAGATGGGTATATGCGGGGGGTGGGGGGAAGGTACTGAGAGAGAGAGAAAAGAAGGCAACCTTGAAATAAAACAATAAATCACATTATATAATTTTGATTGAGTTTGGAATTAGAATGGAAAAAAATTAAGGAAAAGGGAAAAAAAAGCCAGCAAAGTTGAAAAATGTAATATGGAAAGGAAATTCGCTTTTCTAGATTAGCAAGATTGCTCTTAGCAATGAACCCCTTCCCTAAACTGCATTTTACTAGAGAAAATATAATAGGCCAGTAGTCATAGAAGCTTGTAACATTATCCAATGTATTGCTATAAAAAGCCTTACCATCTGGATCCTAATTCTCCTCAATATTTAAACTGCAGAGCATTTTCTTCTCTTCATCCTAATTTACAGCTATCACTCAAAGCAGCCCTGAAGGGTGCATGCAAAATGTGCCATTGTTAGAGCTAATATATAATCCAAGGTAATTTGGGGAAAATCACCTTAAGAGTATAACTACATGGTTTCCTCAGTATTCAGCACCTGTTTGCATTTCACAAAAGCTGATAGGTTTTCTTCTTTTTTTTTTTCTTCCCTTCCTTTTGCGCTGGTCAGCATTGGTTTGCAACGTCACCATGCACATGTAAAAATGCCTGTGGACGGCAACATCAATCCCACCCCATAGACTGGTAAGTACTGAAAGTTATGTGACCCAACAGCACTGAACATTGTTGATAACCCACTTCTTTGGCTTAATCCATAGTATTTATTCATTACCTTTATTTTAATGAAATTCTCAAAACACCAATTCACCAAGATGCCAAGGAATGGTTATCAGATGTAGGAGGAACAAAATTGTGTAAAAACTAAGAAGGCTGGTGATAGGAGCCAGAACAATGACAACAGTCATGATCTCTGGCTGTAAGCAAAATGAAATTGATTCCCTCTCAGAAAAGATAGCTTTCAATAGTGATCTATAATGTGCAAGTAATTGGCTAACTCTTTAACCTACCTCACAAATCTGTTCACCTGGGGAGAAAGGTGAGTGAGGAAGACCAAGGAGAAAGCTCACCCAACAACTTAATTAAATTACATTTCACTTCCACAGCAGGCCTGCTTAAGATTACATCTTTGGATCTTTTAGGTTGCTGGCTGAGTTGGACATCTTTGGCAAAACGTAAACAAAAAGAGGGTATCTTCTCTCTCTCCAAGATTCCACTCAAAGTGCACACCATCCACCCAACATGAAAAAAAGAATTTTGTCCTCTATCTCCTTCGCTCCTTCTGATCTCTCTATTTTACTAAGAGCGATATCAGCTGAGCCATCAGCTGCCACAGCACCACGGCGAGAGTAATAGAAGCAGGTCTATTGCAAGTTTGACTATGAATTAAAGCGTGAAGTAACAAAAAGTAAAGTGATGCTTTCTTTGTGTGTTTGTTGTTGTGTAGCAGACTAGACAATCTATTTTCTCAAATTACTTTATGAATATCCAATGTAGAAACTACAAATACTATGGGAGCTAAAGGCAATATCAGATAATATACATTAAATATTTGTTAGAGAGTGAAAGTCCCTATTGGATGCTGCAGAAGGATCACTTGCATTAAACATTGATGACAGTGAAGAAGGTAACTGTTCTTTCTTTCTACTACTTTCTAAAGAGGCAGCGGACAACCCGTGTACATGATCTTTTTGCTCAAAGGGTAGGTCCCTGGAGTTATCAAAGAAAGTACCTGGATGTTTGAGCTTGAAAATTCCTGAC
Source organism: Pongo abelii (assembly GCF_028885655.2). Taxonomy (NCBI): domain Eukaryota; kingdom Metazoa; phylum Chordata; class Mammalia; order Primates; family Hominidae; genus Pongo; species Pongo abelii. The sequence goes on from NC_071994.2 coordinate 83,761,438, forward strand.
CCCAGGTGATAACTTGTCTTTTAAGCATAAATCTAGATCTGCCCCAAAGTTGTGTGTCACGCTCCTCCATCAGAACTGAGGTCATCCCCATCAAGACACCATGCCATAGCTTAGAGGCACTTCCCAGAAGAGTAATGAAAAGATGCTAATGTTTTTAAAAGTGTACTACACATACAAAGTGATGCTTGTAAAAACAGTCACAAAAACTGTGTCTTCTGATGCTCTGCTTACCACAAACTTCACTCTTGGTGCTAAATTGTGTGATAACCCAGAGGCACCATGAGCCTGCCTTGTGTTTGGGACTCATCCTCCAAAGAGCATTTTCTTTATGATCACTTCAACTCAACTAGATAAATTATGGTTATCAGTCTCTCATAAAACTCCTCGTGAAATTATGTCTATGAAACAATTAAAATGAATATTAAAGGGTACAGATATTAACAAGTTGTTGAAATTTTTCTTTATTAACTTTTTTACTCTGAAATTGGCTAAGAAAATATGTACAGTCAAGGAATATTAGGGGTGATAATTTATACAGATTAATATCACTTAAACAAGGAGACTCAAATCAATAAGCTACAGTTTTGTTTGGAGTTTTATAAATACAGATCTGTTAACTAAGAAACCTCTAAATTCACAACTAGATTCTAGCTCATTTTAGCAGAAGAAATCCTCCCCAGTTAATTATTTCTATGTCAATTAATCACTTTACCCACCTCTCCACAACAGAGTGAGTTATAGCAAACAAATACTTCCCCTCTTCAAATCCACATCATCCATATATGTATAAGAGCTCAAAAAGATGAAAAGACATTTGATTCCTAGGTTTCCTTGACAAATACAGCAATTTGCATGAATATTAAACTTCTGTGATTCAGCAACTTTCACTCCTGTCTATATCACTGAATGTTAAACGCCAAAGAAGAGTTTGAATTCATAGCTCCCACCACTTGGCTTTTATTTTACAAGACTGAGGTATGTTTTTCCCAGCAGAAGAAGAGCATTTAAAGGTCTTTAAATTACACATGCTGAGTTGCATAACAATTGTCAACTAACTGAAAAGGTTAGAAGCACACGCTCATGCTAAATGTGAAGTTGCCTATGAATCACAAAATGAGGCTGTCTCATTATCTGCAGAATATTTCTAAGGGTTGGGAGAGAGAAGTAGAGTTACCGTCTGCACTAAAACTTCTTTAATCAGAAGAATCCTGCTAAACTATCAAGCCCTTACTGTTCTGGTTCTTTAGCGAAAAAAAAAAAAGACTTTCTCAGTAAAAGTAAATGCTATGATTGAGCAGGTTTTCCCATACCTAAAACAAGAAATGGCAAGAGCCTACCTGAAAGTGGATTGTGAGGTAGCCGGCACATTAGAAAAGAAAGCGACTAGGAAGCAGTCTTACCTTCATTGTGGAGCAACCTCCTTCCCAGGCAGGCTGGCTTTTGGAAGAGTGTGCCCTCTTGCCAGGGCTGGCGAAGCAGCTGGGAAGAAGTGGCTGTCTGCCACTAGCTGTGACAGCTGCGTGTTGCCGTGTCCCTCAGATACTGGACTCTAGCGCTCCTCCAACAAATCAGGCAGTGGCCGCTTGTACCTCAGCAGAGGAAGCTGGGACTGCAGTTGCTAACGCTTCCTCACTTGTGGGGAAAGCACTGGTGTGTGTGTGTGTGTGTGTGTGTGTGTGTGTGTGTGTGTGTGTGTGTGTGTGTGCCGCGCGTACACTAACTGCCAGCTCTAGGCTGTGCCGATGTGTTCTGCATACTCAAAATGCTCGTGCCAGGAGGAATCTCCTCCACACAGACCCCAGCCTCCCCGCTGAGGAATCACAGTCCACTGACCTTGCTGCTGGGGAATCTGGCTGAACAGGGCTCACTCATCAATAGATTCAACAATCAATCAAATAAAAGAGATTGGATCAGCATCAGATAGAGACAAGTGCTTCCCCCATGGGTCCGGAAATTTTTTTTTTAAGATATCTCTATTCAACATTTTATATTTAGAATTGATTTTTTCTTCTCTTTAAGCCGTGATGTCTTGAACACAAAGTCTAATTGATGAGCCCCTAAGTTAAAACTTTTCAAGTTGTTTTCCCAGGCAGGATGGAATCTTACCTAGAAGCCAGTTCAAAACATTTATTCCAGAGACCTGTCAGATGCAGACTTGAACTTATAACAATCAAATTATGATGAGTTAAGCTAATGAACTGCTTCTAAAACCAGGGATTTCGTGTCACCATACATAGCAGAAATGTCTGGGACCAGAGATAAAATCTATGTTTGAATCCAATCTCAGTTTTCTTTAACATTAATCCAACGAAAATTATTAGGAAATCCCTGTGCTGAGTGATGTGCTAATAATTCTATGAATTTCTTTATAAGACACACTACCATTATTAAGTGCATAATCTTGAGTCAGTCATTTAAATTTATTGATCTTTAACTTTTTCATCAGTAAAATTGTAGGTGTTTCTATGATAAGCCATTTAGTTAAAAGTACACGTGAAAATGATTTGTAAACTATAAAGGGTTAACTGTACATTACAGATTTTTCTAAATTGCCATAAAGAATGTGAAAGACTCTATGAGACATAAATGAAGCTCCTTAGGGTCTATACACTAAATGATATTTGAAAGTTTCATTGCTGAGCTCTCAGTTAATACCTGTGATTTCAAAGTCTAGAGCTGACCCATCTGAAAAGCCAGAAAAGAACTTATGCACCCACTTATCATGTTTGTTCTTTAAAAAACAAAAGAAAGAAAAGAAAAGAAAAAAAAGAAAGAAAGAAAGAAGAAAGAATCCTGGAAAACTAAGACGAAATTCTCTTGTCTCAAATTAGGTTCGCAATATTATACCAAACTCAAATCCCAGAAATACAATGTAGTGGGAAAGAGCAGAAATGGGAATCAAGACACTTGGTGTCAATCTGAGATCTCTCATGGGGTCCCTTAACATTGTCCATAATAGTGATGATGGTAATAACCACCACTGCCACCAAAACAAGCACACACTGGAAGCCAACATTTACAGAGTGCCTACTACCACCCAGGCATTGTCTTAGGCATCCTGCATGTATTAACATTTTTACTCCTCACAACAGCATCATGAGGTAGATAATATTATTATCTTCATTTTGCAGATTAGGGTAACAATGCATAGAGCAGGAAAGTTAATGTCTAACAAGCTTGCCAGGGCTCACTTTTATTAATTGAGGGAACCGTGGTAGCTATTTACATTTTTAAAACTTTTTACTTGGAAACCATTCCAAGCATACAAAAAATTGCAAGAATAAGAATAAAAATACCTTCTATGACCTTTAATCAGATTTATTTATTAGTAACATTTCCTCCATTTACTTGATCATTTGATATACAGAGTGAAAGTGAGAAACTTGAGCTATTTGAACATAATAGGCATATATTATGCCCCTTTACTAATTATTTCAGTGTACATTTCAGAAGAGTAAAGGTATTGCACTATGTAAACAAATAGTTTTATAAACATCAGTAAATTTAACAGTGATATAAGTTTAATTTATTGTCCATTTTCCAATGTGTCATTTAAACCAATAATGGGCTTCATAGCATTTTTTCCTTTAGGAGAGTTTCCAAAATATTGTGTGTAGTTATCATGTATTTTTGGTCCCCTTTAAAATATGAGAATTACAGTTTATCTTTTACTTTATGACATTTTTGAATGACATCATTGAGAATGCATTTATCCTTTTTTAATGAGCATTTCTAATTTTGCATTTGTATCATGTTTCTTAATGACTGGATTCAGGTTATGCATTTTCAGACAGAATACTACAAAATTGTTGTTGTGTTTTTCTCAGACTCTCATATATGAAGGCATACAAGGTCCGTCTATACTCATTGGTTCTGTAAGTTCTGATAACATAATCTTATGCTTTTGTTTTTATTTCTATACCCTATAAATACATTTTTTCCCTTTTAACTATTAAGTGACCTGTAGGAAAACACTTTAAGGTCATGCAAATCTCCGTACCTATGATTTCAGAGTCTACAGGTGACCCATCTGAAAAGCCAAAGGAGAACATATGCACCCACCTATCATGCCCTATCTCTACAAAAAGCTGAAAATCTAAGATGACATTTCCTTCCCTCAAATTAAAGTCTTCCATTAGCAATATTAGACCAAACTCAAATCAAGAAATACAATGTGGTGGAAAAGAGCATAAATTGGAATCATAGTTTCCCATTATACTTAAAATTAATTGGTAATATGATGCTTGCAAGACAATAATTTTCCAGCTCGAATTCTCTCCACATCCATAGGACACTACATATTACATTGTTAAGAAGATCCCTCCATTATCTGTTATCTATCTCCTCTCTCTCTTTCTCTTGCTTTCTCTTCTCTCTGCCTTTCTTCCTCTCTGTTTTTCTCTCTTTTATCAGAAAGGATTCATGGATTGCAAATGTTAAAATAATAATCAACGCCAATTCTACACAATCCCTTTCAGAAAAGAGAAGAGGGTAGAACACCTCCCAAACTATTTTGTAAGGTTAGAATTACCCTGACACAAAACCAGATAAAGAAAACACTCACACACACACAAATCCCTATAGACTGTTGTCCCTCATAAAGATAGACACAAAAATAATATATATGTATGCCATTATATGTTCCCCAGAAATAAAAATACATTATTGATACATGCAACAGGTTAGATGACTACCCAAAAAATAATGATCAATTTGGAGCTTATTCTTGCACATGGTATGAGGAATATATCTAATTGCACATTTTTCCAAATAACTTTTCAGTTGTCTCAACAACAATTATTAAAAATACAGTCTTTGCCCAGTGATTTCAGATGAAGATTCATTATATACTGTATTTATAAATATGGTTGGGTCTATTTTTGGACTTTCTATTTTATTGCATCAGTCTCTTTCTATTCAAACACCAATACTATACTGTTTTTCTTATAAATATAATGTGTTTTAATATCTATGAGGTTTAATAACTCCTTATAGCTCTTTCTTTTCAACATTTCTACAGCAAATTTATGTGTTTATTTTTTCATATAAACTTTGAGATGCTTAGCTCTATAAAATTCTCATTACAATTTTTTTGTTAAGTCACATTAAATTTATAAGTATACTTAGGAAGACCTAAATCTTTATAATATAAAATCATTCTAACTATGAAGAAGAGATGTCTTTCTATTTCTCCAAGTCACATGTGTGATGTTCAGCGGTGTTTTACAGTGTTCTCCATTTAATATAATTTTTGTTAACTTAATTTATAAATGTTTTATATTTTTGTTGCTTTGGAATTATTTTATCAATTTTACTACCTAATTGGTTCTTATTTGTGAATAGGAATGCTATCAATTTTGGGGTGTTAATATAGTACTGCACTACCTTATTGAAGTCATTTTTGAGATAATTTTATTATTGATTCTCAAAACTTTTCCAGGTATACTATCATTCACAGTTAATTCTATTTATCTTTCTCAATTTTTATATTTTTATTTTTTTATTGCTTATTTTTAAATCGTGGGTGTTTTTCGGGTTTTACATTCTAGCACAAGGCTGGCATTAAGACTCTCTCTTTGTGTATATATATATATATATTCTGCATTATTTACATATACTATGCATTATTTATTATTATTTGTTATACTGAATTATGTCAAAGCCTTTTCCATCAACCATATGGATATCATGTAAATTATGGTGAATTATATTAATAGATTTTCAATATAATAAACAATCATTGCATTCTTGGTATAATTTATAATGCATTATTTTCTCATATGGTTTGGATATTTGTCCCTTCCAAATCTCATATTGAAATGTAATCCTCACTGTTGGAGGTGGGGCCTGGTGTGAGGTGTTTGGCTCATGGGGTGAATCCCTCATGAATGGCTTAGTGCTATCCCCTGGCGATGAGTGAGTTCATGTGAGAGCAAGTTGTTTACAGGTGCATGGCACCTTTCCTCTACTCACTTATTCCTGCTCTCGCTATGTGATATGCTAGCTCCCTTTTGCCATCTGCCATGATCATGAGCTTCCCGAGGCCCTTACCAGGAGCCGAACAGATGTTGATGCCTTGCCTGTATGGCATGCAGAAATGTGAACCAAATTAAATCATTTTTTAAGATACATTACATAGCCTCAAGTATTTCTTCATAGCAATGCAAGAATTGCCTAACATATTTTTTACCATGTTCAGATGCGTCTGCTAATATTTTATTTAAGATTTTTAAATTTCTAAGGGACATTCTTCTATGTCTTAAAGGTTACTGTTATCAGGCTTGGGTATCAATGCAATATCTGCATCATAAAAAGAAACTGGAAGTTTCCTCTTATTTTCTGTGCTCTGAGATCATTTATGTAGCATTTGTATTGTCTGGGCTTGAAATGTTTTTAAGGTTTTCCTGTGAAAACTACATTGTTTTTTCCTCTGTGGAAACCTAGTGTTTTTTTAAGGAGTAGTTCCTTCATAATTTTATGTGTTTGTCATCTGAATATTGATCTGTTTATGCCTTACCACTACTACAGTTAATTTTAATAAATAGCATTTTTCTAAGAAATAATCCATTTTCTAGGTTTTCAAATGTGTTTTTATGATGTGTGTGTATGTTCCCTTATTTTTTTCCAGTTCTTCTTTACCGAAAGTTAAGTCTACTTTTGTGTTTCCTACTTTTTCATGATTAGATTTGCATCCTGTGTGATCTTTTTTTAAAGAAACACAATTTTATCAATTTGTTTTATTTATTATGTCCTTTGCCTCATCAATTTTAGTTTTTATCTTCATTTTTTCTTCAGTGTACTTCTATTTGGTTCACTTTTTGTTACTAGTTTTGTGAGTTAAAATTTTAACATATTTATGCTTATTATTTTATTAGTGTAGGCATGTAAAATTAGATCTAATTGCTACTTTAAATATAGTCCATGTATTTTGATATGTAGCTCTTTCAATATTAATTATAAGAGTTCTTAATTTCTGTATTTTTTTAAATTTTAGATTCAGGAGATACAAGCATGTGCACATTTATTACAAGGGTATATTGTGTTATGCAGAGGCTTGGGCTTCTGTTCATCCAGTCGCTCAAACAGTGAACATGGTACCCAATAGACAGTTTTCGGCCCTTGCCTTTCTCCCTCCATCCCCCTGTTTGGAGTCCCCAGTGTCTATTGCACTCATCTTTATGTCCCTGTGTACTCAATGCTTAGCTCCCACTTATAAGTAAGAATATACGATATCTGGTTTTCTATTTCTGCACTGAATTTTTTAGGATAATGTCCTCCAGCTGCACCCACACTGCTGCAAAGGACATTATTTCATTCCTTGTTATGGCTGAGTTGTATTTCATATTGTATATGTACCACATTTTCTTTATGAAATCTGCCATTGATGAACACTTAGATTGATTCTATATACTTGTATTGCAAATAGTGCTACAACAGACATAAGAGTGTTGTGTTTTTTTGGTAGAATAATTTATTTTCCTTTGGGTCAATACACAGCAATGAGATTGCTGGGTCAAGGGGTAGTTCCATATTTGCTTATTTGAGAAATATTAAAATTGCTTTACACAGGGGCTGAACCAGTTTGCATCCCCATAAACAGTGTATCAGTGTTCCCTTTTCCTCACAACCTACCCAACATCTGTTATTTTTTGACTTTTTAATAATAGCCATTCTGACTGGTGTGAGATGGTATCTCTTTGTGGTTTTGATTTGTATTTCTCCAATGATTAGTGATGTTGACCATTTTTTCATATGTTTAATGGCAACTTGTGTGTCTTCTTTTGAGAAGTGTTTGTTCATGTCCTTTGCCCACTTTTAATGGAGTTATTTGTTTTTTCTTGTTGAATTGTTTAAGTTCCTTATAGATTCTGGATGTTAGTCTTTTGTGAGATGCACTGTTTACAAATATTTTTCCCCATTCTGTAGGTTGTCTGTTCACTTTGTTGATAGTTTCTTTTCCTGTGTAGAGTTATTTAATTTAATTTGGTCACACTTGTCAATTTTTGGTTTTGTTGCAATTGCTCTTGAGGTCTTAGTGATAAATTATTTGCCTTTGCTGATGTCCAAAAGAGTATTTTTTAAGATTTTCTTCTAGGATTTGTGTAGTTTCAGGCCTTACATCTAATCTGTAATCCATCTCGAGTTAATTTTTGTATAGGGTGAGAGGTAGGGGTCCAGTTTCATTCTTCTGCTTATGGCTAACTAAGTTTCCCAGCATCATTTATTGAATAGGGTATTCCATCCCCATTGTTTATTTTTGTCAACTTCATCAAAGATTAGTTGGTTTTATGGGCATGGCTTTATTTCTGAGTTCTCTATTCTGTTCCGTGGTTTATGTGTCTATTTCTGTGCCAGTACCATGCTGTTTTGGTAACTGTAGCTTTGTAGTATAGTTTTAAGTCAGATAATGTGATGCCTCCAGTTTTGTTCTTTTTGCCTAGGATTGCTTTGGCCATTTGGATTTTTTCCATATGAATTTCAGAAAAGTTTCTTCCTAATTCTGTAATGAATGACATCAGTAATTTGATAGGAATAGTGGTGAATCTGTAGATTGCTTTAGGTAATGTGGACATTTTAATAATATTGATTCTTTCAACTCACGAGCATGGAATGGTTTTCCATTTATTTATGTTGTCTACGATTTCTTTCAGCTGTGTTTTGTAGTTCTTTTCTTTTAGAGATCTTTCACCTCTTTGATCACATGTATTCTTAGTTATGTTATTTCTTTCATGGTTATTGTAAACGGGATTACATTCTTGATTTGGTTCTCAGCTTAAACATATGGATGTATAGAAATGCTACAGATTTTTTTCACATTTATTTTGTATCCTGTAACTTTATTGAAATCGTTTTTCAGGTCTATGAGTCTTTTGGTGGAGTCTTTAGGGTTTTCTAGGCATAGAATTATATCATCAGAGAAGAGAGATAATTTGATGTCCTCTTTTCCTATTTAGATGCCATTCATTTCTTTCTATTGCCTCATTGCTCTGGCTAGGACTTCTAGTACTATGTCGAGTAGGAATGGTGAGAGTAGACATTCTTGTCATGTTTTAGTTTTGTGGGGAATGCTTCAAGGCTTGGCTTATTCAGACTTATGATTTTTGTGTGTTTGCCATAGATGGCTCTTATTCTTTTGATATGTATTCCTTTGTTTCCTAGTTTGTTGAGAATTTTAATCATAAAGGAATTTTGAAATTTATTACTTTTTCTGCATCTATTAAAGTGATTATTGTTTTGTTATTTTTAATTCTTTTTATGGTGTAAATCACATTTATTGATTTGCATAGGTTGAAGCCACCTTGTATCCCAGGAATGATCAAGCATACTTGATCATTGTGAATTAATTTTTTGATGTGTTTCTGGATTTGATTTGCACGTAGTTTTTTTTGGGAGGGAGTGGTAGGGAGCAGGGTTGGATTTTTGTGTCTATGTTCATCAAGCATACTGGCTGTAGTTTTTAGTTGTTGTATGCCAGATTTTGGTGTCAGGACCATATTAGTTTTATAGAATAAGTTAGGGAAGAATTCCTCCACCTCAATATTTTGGAATAATTTCAGTGGCATTAGTACCAGCTCTTCTTTGTATGTCTGGATTCATTTGTGAATCCATGAGGCACAGGGCTTTTTTTGGTTGATAGGTATTTTATTACTGATTCAATTTCCAGAAATCTTATTGGGTCTCCATTTTTTCCTGATTCAGTCGCAGAAGTTTGTGTGTTTCTAGGAATTTATCCATTTCCTCTAGGTTTTCAAGTTTGTGTGCCTAGAAGAGTTTATATTAATCTCTGAGAGTCTTATGTATCTTTGTGGGATCAGTTGTAATGTCGTTTTTATTATTTCTGATTGTGCTTATTTAGATCTCCTATTTTTTGTTAATCTAGCTAGTAGTCTATTGATCTTGTTTATCCTTTTAAACAACCAATTTTTTGTTTTATTAATTTTTCATATATATTTTGGTACAATTTCATTTTGTTCTGCTATGATGTTAGTTATTATCCTTTTCCTTCTGCTAACTTTGGGATTACTTTGTTCTTGCTTTTCTAGTTACTTTAGATGTGATGTTAGATTGCTACTTTGAGATGTTTTCGCGATGTAGGCATTTAGTGCAATAGACTTTCTCTTCACACTGTTTTTGCCACATCCTAGAGGTTTTGGTATGTTGCATCTCTATTTTCATTTGTTTCAAGGATTTTTTTTTAATTTCTGCCTTTATTTCATTGTTTACCCCAAAGTTAGTCATGAACAACTTTAGTTTCCATGTAAATGTGTGGTTTCAAGAGTTCCTCTTGGTATTGATTTCTATTTTTATTCCACTATTCCAGTATGCTTTGTATATTTTCAATTTTTTTGAATTTGTTGAGATTCACCTTATGACTGAATATGTGATCAATATTAAAGTATGTTCTGTGTGCAGAAGAGAATAATATATATTGTGTAGCTTTTGGGAAGATTATTATGTAGATGTCTATTAGGTCCAATTGTTTAAGCATCAAATTTAATTTCAGATTATTTTGTTAGTTCTCTGCCTTGACGATTTGCCTAATGTCGTCAGTGGTATGTTGAAGTGTTCAACTATTAATGTGTGTCTGTCTTTCCCTAGGTCTAGAAGTAATTGTTTTAGAAATCTGGGTATCTCACTGTTCAGTGTATGTGTATTTAAGATAGTTAAATATTTTTGTTGAATTCAATCACATCATTATGGAATGCTCTTCCTTTTTAACTGTTGCTGATTTAAAGTATATTTTATACGATACACAAATAGCAACCCCTGCTCTTTGTGTTTTCCACTTGTATGATAGATCTTTCTCTTTTTTTTTTTTTTACTTTTGCCTGTGAGTGGCATTACATGTGAGGTAGGTCTCTTGAAGACAGCAGAAGGTTAGATTTTTTTTAAATCCAATTTGCCACTTCATGTCTTTTAATTAGAGCACATAGGCTGTTTTTTGTTCAAGGATAATATATGTCAGGTTTTTTTCCATGTCATAGAATACTATATAGTAGTATTTTTTCATGTCATAGAATACTATATACTACTTTGTAGTCTTGATTGCATAGTTGCTTTATAGGTCCATGGGCTATGAGCTTAATGTGTGCTTTTATGGTAGCAAGTATTATTCTTTCATTTTCATGTTTAAAACTCCCTTAAGCATCTCTTGTAGATTCATTCTGATGGTGATAAATTCCCATAGTGATTGCTTGTCTGGGAAAAAATTTATTTATCCTTCATTTGTGAAGCTTAGTCTGGCAGGATATGAAATTCTTGGAAGGCATTTCTTTGATTTTAGAATGCTAACAATAAATCTCCAATTTCTTCTTGCTTGTAAGGTTTCTGCTGAGAAGTCCACTGTTAGTCTGATGAGTTTTCTTTTGTAGGTAACTTTTCCCTTTTCTCTAACTGCCTTCAAGATATTTTGTTTCTCACAGATACTCTGTGTCTATGTGCATTTCAGATGGTTGTCATGTATAGTATCTTGAAGAAGTTCTCTGGATTTCTTATACCTGCATGTTGACTTCTTTAATAAAAGTGGGGAAATTTTCCTGAATTGTATTCTCAGATATCTTTTTCAAGTTGCTTACTTTCTTTCCTTCTCATTCAAGAATGTCAATAAATCATAGATGTAATTGCTTCACATAATCTCACATTTCTTAAAGTTTTTTCAAATTCACTTTTTTCTTTTTATTTGGTCTGACTTGGTAGATTCAAAAGATTATTCCTCAGGCTTGAAACTTCTTTTTTTCTGCTTGCTCTAGTCCATTGTTAAGGCTTCCAAATGTAGTTTGAAATTCCTGTAGTAAATTTTTTAATACCAGAAGTTCACTTGGTTCTTTCTTAATATAGCTATGTTGTCTTTCAAATCCTGGATCATTTTTCTGTTTTCTTTGTGTTTGATTTCAACTTTGTCTTGGATTCCTTTGAGTTTTCTTTTCATCTATCTTGAATTCTTTTTCTGTCCTTTCAGATATGTCATTCTTTTTAGGATCCATTGAAAGGAAGCTAGTGCAATCCTTTGGAAGTGACAAAAAAAAACTCTGGCTTTCTGTATTTGGGAGTTATTTTTGCTGGTTCCTTCTCATCTGAGGGAACTTATACTTCTTTCTTTTTTTTTTTTTTTTGAATTTGCTATTGTTTGGATGGGACTTTTTTTCCATGAGAGTATGACTGTGGGGTACGTTTTGTATAATTGATTGACTTTATTTCCGGATGTTTTCAGAGGGCCATTGTTAGGTGTAGATCCCTTTGTTGCAGATATACTCATATGGTGCCTTTCAAAGATGTTACTTGGTGTAGCAATCAATTTTTGTTTGGTGGTGTAATTCCAGCTGCATACCTGTAGATGGCACTTATCAGTAAGAGCTGGCAGAAGGTTCTGGCTGTGAGTGCTGGCTGTGGGTGGTGAAGGTGATGGAGAAGCATGAGAAGTGCCCTCCCCAAGCACTGTTTACTTTTGGCATGAGTGGAGCTACTGGAGAAACAAGAAGTTGACCCCTTTGGCCCACATACCCCAGGTGTATTAGTCTGTTCTTGCACTGCTATAAAGAAATACCTGAGACTGGGTAATTTATAAGGAAAAGAGATTTAATTGGCTCATGGTTCTGCAGGCTGTAGAGGCTTCTGTTTCTGGGGAGGCCTCAGGAAACTTACAATTATGATGGAAGGCAAAGGGAAAGATAGCACTACTTACATGGCCTGAACAAGAGGAAGAGAGGGAAGGGAAAGGTGCTACTCACTTTCAAACAACCAGATCTCATAAGAACTCACTCACTATTATGATAACAGCATGAGGGAAGTCGACCCCCATGATCTAATCACCTTCCACCAGGCTCCTCCTCCAAAATGGGAGATCACAATTCAACACGAGATTTGGGCTGGGACATAAATTCAAATCCTATCAGTCTGCCTCTGGCCCCTTCCAAATCTCATGTCTTTCTCACACTGCAAAATAGCATCATCCTTTCTCAACAGTCCCCCATCTTAACTCATTTCACCATTAATTCAAAAGTCCACAGTCCAAAGTCTTATCTGAGAAAAGGCAAGTCCCTTCTGCCTATTATTCTAAGAAATAAAAAACAAGTTAGTTACTTCAAAAATACAAAATACAGTAGGGATACAGACATTGGGTAAATACGCCCTTTCCGAAAGGGAAAAATCAGCCAAAGCAAAGGGGCTACAGGCCCCATGCAAGTCTGAAACCCAGCAGGGAAGTCACTAAATCTCAAAGCTCCAAAATAATCTCCACTGGCTCCATGTCTAACATCCAGGCAACACTGATTCAAAGGGTGGGCTTCCAAGGCTTTGGGCAGCTATACCCCTGTGGCTCTCTAGGGTACAACTCCTGTGGTTGCTTTCATGAGCTGATGTTGAATGCCTGTGTGTTTTCTAGGTGCATAGTGCAAGCTGGCAGTGGGTCTACCATTCTGGGGTCTGGAGGACTGTGGCCCTCTTCTCACAGCATCACTAGGCAGTGTCCCATTGGTGACTCTGTGTGGGTGCTCTCACCCCACATTTCCCCTCTGCACTGCACTAGTAGAAGTTCTTCATGAGGGCTCCACTCCTGCAGTGGACTTCTGCCTGAACTGCCAGGCATTTCCATGCATCTGAAATCTAGTCAGAGGCTCCCAAGCCTCAATTCTTTTCCTCTGTGCACCTGGAGGCACCATGTGGAAGCCACCAAGGCTTATGGCTTGCACCCTCTGGAACAGCAGCCTAAGTAAGATGTATTGGGGGCCTTTTAGCCATGGCAGGAGGTGAAATAGCTGAGAGGCAGCAAGCAGTTTCCCAAGGTTGTGCAGGATAGCAGGGACCTGGGCAGCTTCCTGACCAGGAAACTATTCTTCCCTCCTAGGGCTTCAGGCTTGTGATGGGACGGGCTGCTGCAAACATCTCTGAAATCCCATTGAGGCCTTTTCCCCATTTTCTTGGCTATTAGCACTTTGTTCCTCTTTTGCAAATTTCTGCAGCTGACTTGAATTTCTCTCCAGAAAATGGATTTTTCTTTTCTACCACATGGCTTGGCTGCAAATTTTCCAAATTTTTATACTCTGCTTCCCTTTTAAATATAAGTTCCAGTTTCAGATCATCTCTTTGCTCATGCATATGAGATTATGCTGTTAGAAGCAGCCTGGCTATGTCTTGAACACTTTGCTGCTTACGAATTTCTTCTGCTTGGTACCCTAAATCAACTCTCTCAAGTTCAAAGTTCCATAGATCTCTAGGGCAGGGACAAATGCCTCCAACCTCTTTACTAATGCATAACAAAAGTGACCTTTGCTCCAGCTCCATAAGTTCCTCATCTCCATCTGACACCTCCTCAACCTGGACTTCATTTTACATATCACTATCAACATTTTGGTCACAACAATTTAAAAAGTTTCTAGAAAGTTCCAAACTTTCCTTCATCTTTTTGTCCTTTTCTGAGCCCTTCACACTCTTCCAACCTCTGCCCATTATCCAGTTCCAAAGTTGCTTCCACATTTACAGGTATCTTTATAGCAATATTCCATTCTCCTGGAACCAATTTTCTGTATTAGTCTATTCTTGGGCTGCTATAAAGAAATACCTGAGACTGGGTAATTTATAAAGAAAAGAGGTTTAATTGGCTTATGGTTCTGCAGGCTGTACAGGGTTCTGCTTTTGGGGAGACCTCAGGAAACTTACAATGATGGCAAAAGGTATAGAGAAATCTGGCATGTACTACATGAGCAGGAGGAAGAGAGAAAAAGAGGAAATATTACACACTTTTAAACAACCAGGTCTCATTAGAACTTAATATCAGAAGAACAGCATAGGGGAAGTCCACTCCCATGATCCGATCACCTCCCACTGGGCCCCTCAATGTTGGAGATTATAATTTGACATAAGATTTGGGCAGAGGCACAAATCCAAACCATGTTACCATGCCCCATCTGTGCATTGTGGAAGGGGCAGGGGAGAAAGAACTGACCCGTCTCCACGTCCATTTCTGGGCTTTGGTGTTGCCCCCTTCAGTGGCTAGCATTGTGTCTCCTTTGACCTAAAGAAGGCTTTGTAAGGCTGTGCTCTACCCCTTGGGGTAGCCCACACTGAGGGTTAGATCTAACAGGGATTGGGATCTGCCTCCCTCTCTCTTCTCAGAGCTAGTGGAGCACTGTCCCCAAACTGACCAAGGGAGCAGGCTGATGCACTCAGCATTGACACATGCAGACCAGTTCCAGGTGGCAAAACTGTCCCTAGTTGAAAGTCACACTGCCCATGTGAAACCTCATCTTCAGCAATACTACAATCCTATTGGGGGAGACACCCTAATTCTAATGCCTACTGTCAGGGTGTTCTCCACACTGACTACTAAGTTCTGGCTGTGAGCGCCCTTCCTCTGCTCCAGAACAAGTGCTCCAATCTCTGGCCTAATATTTAAATGTCTACAGAGGCTGCCATTGCCCAGTCACCAAATAATGACTGACTTAGTGTGAGCCCAGATTAAAAATGGTATCCTCTCAATCCCAGTTCTGGGAAAATGCCTGCAGCTTTCCCCATTGTCTTTTCTTCTTTCCCTCTCTCAGCCTCTCTTCAAGCTAGCTCCTGTGCTTCCGCGAAACAGGATGCTGTCCCTTGGCCTGGACTGCATGGATTACGAGAGGAAAGGAGAGACACAGAGCAAGACTGGATGCCTTTCTCATGTGCTGGGGCTCTATTCACTTTATCAGCTGCACTGTCACAGGGCTGCTTATCCACCTTCTTCCTAGGGTCTTAGGTGTACTTCACTATTCCAGCGAATTCCTATTTTCCTTCTTGAACTAAAGCTCACAGAGTTTATCTTTACACACTATTTTGCTATTTCCAAGTGGCTGAAGGACACTAAAAGCCTCTAATCCTGTATCTTGTCTGGAAAGAAAACAAACTTTAATTTCTGTTTTGATTTTCCTTTTCTATCCAAAATTTGTTTAGAAAATGTTTTTAAAGTCCATAGTTTCTTTTTTTAAGACATGTAAACCTATATAAATTTGCAGTTGACTCATCATAAACATTAAAGTGTAAAATTTGAAATATGTTGACATCATAAGTGGAAACTGTCACTGCAATCAAAAAAATCTTTCATTCCCCCTACAATGTTTCTTGTGCCTTTTTGCATATCTTGCATCCTGCTTTTTCATATCCAGGGCTTCTTGCAGCACCAGGCAACCAAAAATCTGCTTTTTGTCACTGTAGATGAGTTTACATTTTCCAAAATATTATATAAATTAAATCATACTGTATGTATGTGCTTTTTCTGACTTCTTTCACTCACAAAAATGATATTGAAACTTAAGCACATTGTTGTGTTTACCAACAACTCATTTTTTTATTGCTGAGTGGTATTCTATTATGTGAATATATTATAAATTACTTTTCTATTTACTTATTGATGAACATTTGGGTTATTTTGGTTCTCTCTTACCCATTCTGTTTACAACTGCACTGAGGGCTAAAGGAAACAGAAAAAGAAATGAAAAGTACTAAGATGAGAATGGATGTGTTAAAACAGTTCCTGATCAAGGACATAATGGTTTATATAGAAAATCCTAAGGGATAACCACAGAAATTTCTAAATTAATAAGCAGTTAGCAAAGTTTCAGGATAAAATTTACTTTTAAAACGTCAATTTTAGTTATATATACTAGAAATGGTTGGAAATTATATTTTTAAATTCCATGTAAGATAGCTTTAGAATATAAAATGTACGGTGAAATAAATTTCACAAATGTTGATCAAAACCACCACAATGAAAAACACAAAATGCTGTTAAGTTAGACCTAAGTAAAAAGGAAATATAAGGTGATCATGGATTGGGAAGCTAAATATCTATAATGTGAAATTATCCCCTAGTTAACCTATAGATTTTATGTAATCTCAATAATAATCACTACTGAGTTTTTAATAGGAATTGAAAAGCTAACTCTAAAATTTGTAAAAAAGAATGATGAAGTTGAAGTGCACACGCTACTTGACTTCAGCCCTATGCAGCTATAGTACATTGATTTTTAGAAAGCTATGGTAATCATAAAGCTACAGTATTACACTTTAAAGTACAGTAATAAAGATGGTTTTATATTTGCGTAGCAATTGAAAAATAGAAAAATTGAAACAAAAAGAGAATCCATATATAGACCAGCATTTATAATTTCCACAAAGCCACCAATGTATTCAATATTGATTCAATATATTTGATGCTGGAACAATTGGTTACTGGCATTTAAAAGCAGATTTCCACACGTTTCTTACATTTTTACAAAATAGATTAAAGGCGGATCACACACATAAATGGAAAAGCTAGAATTATAAAATTTTAGTAGGAAACAGAGGAGAATATCTTCATGACCCAAAGATAAACAAAGATGTCCTAAGTGGAACAGAAAGCAATAACAACAGAAAGTAAATGATATTCTGTTTGATTTAAGCCCAGGTATATTTCTTAAGATAGAATCTCACAAGTGGAACTTGGGTCTGAACATGATGCATATTTTAAAGAAGTCTGTTATTTTAGACCATGGAAACTCTCCCCATAAATACTCATGAGGTTTGGAACTTGGACATTTCCCTTTACATGTTTGCCTCATGAGTGCCCCATGACTGTGACATGAGGGATTCAGAAAAGCACTGTTAATAAATTTGATCTTTGTCCAGAGAGATGGTGAGCATGACAACAGTGAATGGTGAAAGTGATTCCAAATACCAAATTTATCATCAAAATATATTGATCAGCTTATGTAAAATAATGAACTGGCATAGAATGGAAACGAGCTGCTTGTAGCATAAAAAAGGATTCAGCTAGTGAAATGCAAGACATTCTTCTCTTCTAACGTCAAATCAGTATTGTGTTTGCAAATAAATGTCCTACACACACACACACACACACACACTCAAACACACAAATAGACACATTTAGAAAACACTACAAAAAAACCATAAGCATCGTAAGTTGACAGTAAGAGAAATCACTATAATTACTTTTTTCCTTTACCTCTTTCTCTCACACACACAAACACACACACACACATACACACACACACACATTTCTTCCCACAAAATTGGAACTTTGAAGTTCATACATCTTTGTAGTCAGCATTTAGTACATAATTTATTAAGAGTGTTCTTCCATAGCATTAACTATTAATGTAGAGTATTTTTATTAGTAGTATTGTATTCCATTTTATGGATGTGTCATAGTTTATTTAACCAATCTTCTACTTTTATATAGTCAGACCATTACCAATTTATTCTTTAATATAAATAACCCTGCAGTGAAAATCTTTACATGTGAATGATTATCCTCATCGTATTGTTTCTTAAGATATATTTGTGAAACTTGAATTACTGGGTCAAAGAATATGAACATATTTAGATTCCACATATCTGATGGACCTAAATTGATTTTCACTGTGATTATATCAATTTATATTTTAGGAGCAGCATTTACTACCACTTTTGATTCTCTTCTAACACAGCTGACTTTGGAAGGCCTGAATAAGATAGCAAAAATATTAGGTATGTGGAAAAACCTCTGTCTCTTTCTATAGTAACAGTGAAGAATACAAATTAAAAAATGGGAATTGCAAGCACAGATATTAGCATATTTTATTCTACACAAAGTATTTTTATTTCCTGTGCAAAAGCAGTAGGCAAAAGACTCACTGGGAATAATAAAAGCATAACAGAATTCCCTCTTACATGAAGAATGAGATTTTAAAATTTTAAAGAAATTTTTTTTAACTCACAGATGTGTTGTAGAGTGAGAGCTCCTGCATGATAACAAACGGGTTATTTTTTCCAGTAAGGTTTTCAAGCTCTCCCCCTGACCTTTTAAAATAAATATTTACGCTAAGTTTCTAGCCTAATAAAAAATTGAATTGTATAAATTGTAATTCTACTACTGATATGCAAATTATACAATGTTTTCTTTATCTTACAGTGGCATCTATAGTAGACATTGTTAATTCTACCCCTTAGCTATTTTCCCCGTGTTCCATTGTTCATAATGGGAACAAGTGAGTAACCGTCACTCTAAATGACTAGCCTGAGCCAATAATAATGTTCTTATTCACTTTTTTAGTGATTTGTTTAGAGCTTGGCATTATATATAACAGTGTCTTATCACTAGGCAAAGGGATGGCTTTTTCATGTACAAAGGAAAAGACATTTTAGAGGAAAACAATTATGATAAGCCAGCTTGTGTATTTAGAATACTAAATTGGTAGATGAATTTAGTGATGTAAGGGACAGTATATAGAAGCCTACTCTGCAATGCTAAAATAAGTTTGAATTGTCATTCTTCTAAAAATATTTAATGAGCATCTTTCATTTGCCAGGATTATTTCTTTAGAGTGCGTAGAGGAGGGTCAGGGGATACAAATAAAACTATAAGTATATAACAAAGTTGTACATAGTATTATGTGCCATGAAGCTACTATGACAGGGTAATATGAGGAATACTGACAATAGAATGGGAGTTTTCATGTTTTAGAATGGATGACCAAATTGAGTGTCTGTAAGGATAGTTGAGCAGAGGCTTTACCATTTAAAGAACCTAGCCATGAAAAGCTATGAAGGGTGGAAATTCAAGGAAAAAAAAGAATTGAAGTCTCAAAGCCTTGGGGATGTAAAAGAGTTTTGATGCTGGAACGAAGAGAACAACTCTTACATGCAGAGTCTGTTTCATGCAGGGATTTAGACTTCATGGTGAAAAGTTAAGATTTAATTCTAAGTGAAGTAAGAAACAATCAGAGAATTTTAAACAAGGGAGTGATAATGGTCTGATTTGTATTTTTAAACTATTCCTCTGTTTGCTGAGTGGAGATTACATTGCAGAGTAGGAAGGATATCTGAGACACCAAGGTGGGATATTACTACAATTGTCCACATTAGATATTATGGTGTCATCTAGGGTGGAAAGTGAATAAGTAGAAAAGCTAAAGTTACATTATGAAGGGCAGTTGGCAGGATTTACTCATGTTCTGAGTATAGGGTGAAGTAAAGGGAAAATAACTCCTTTTTTTTTAAGTTGAGTAACTGTGCGAGTTGTGGTACCATATATTGAAATGTAAGAGAATTGAAAAAAAAAACTGTTAGAGATGATAGTAAATCACTAATTCTTTGTTGGGCATGCTAACTTTGAGAGACATGCCTTTTTCAGTTTCTGGTGGCTGCTGTGAGGACATAAAAGGGGATAAAAGAAACTGGCATAGACCAGGTTAGAGTTGACGAAATCCTACAGAAAAGATGTGTCATAGTAAATGATCAAAATATAGCACAGTAATATCCTGATGTTTAAAGCAATTAGGGTTGGAGCTACTAAATTATATTTTAAATGTAATAACCATATTCATAGCAATCTATTCGAACACAGATCCTGATTTCATGTTGTTTCAATGTTGGAAACAACTATTCACTCCCTGCAATCTACACAATTATCTTTACTCAATTCAAAGTCTTGCCAATTTCAACATTTCTGTTCTCTTTCTAGGCTTTTCCGTGTGTCAGTTCCCTAGTATTGCCTATCAGTTTCAGTTCCACTGAACTTTTATCGATAGAATTGTTGCTGCACCTTTGTATAAAACCAGTCAATCATGCATGCAAGAATTTAATTCTTGATTCTCCATTTTCCATTGATCTATGTGTCAATTTTGTCAATACCATGCTGTCTTGATAAGTGCAGATTTGTACTAAGTTTTGAAATTCTGAAGTATGAGTCTTTCATACTTTATTTTCTCTTTCAAGATTGCCTACTCTGGGTCCCTTATATTTCCATATGATTTTAGGACCATATTGTGAATTTTTGCCAAAATAGAACAAAACAACAAAACAAAAATAGAGCTGCTATTTAAAAGGGATTGCATAGATTATAGATCAATTTAGGGAATATTTACAAAGTATTGAAGTCTTAACAATATTAAGTCTTTCACCATGAATATGAGGTTTCTTTTTATTTATTTAGGTCTTTTTGCATGTCTTTCAATGGTATTTATAGATTTCAGAGTAAAATGTTTTGCACATCTATTGTTAAATTTATAAGTATTTATAACATTAGGATAGTGGATATTTCCTTCTTTAATTGCATCAATCTTTAATATTTTCTCCCTAATCTGACCTTCAACTACTTTTTTTTTTTTTTTTTTTTTTTTGTGAGACGGAGTCTCGCTCTGTCTCCCAGGATAGAGTGCAGTGGCATGATCTGGGCTCACTGCAAGCTCTGCCTCCCGGGTTCACGCCATTCTCCTGTCTCAGCCTCCCGAGTAGCTGGGACTAAAGGCGCCCACCACCACGCTCGGCTAATTTTTTTGTATTTTTAGTTGACACGGGTTTCACAGTGTTAGCCAGGATGGTCTCGATCTCCTGACCTCATGATCCACCCGTCTCGGCCTGACCTTCAACTACTTTTAAAGACAGTTATACATAAACTAGTACTACTTATTTCTTAATATGTTTTTACATATTGGTTTTATCTCTACAACTAGAATGTAAGCTTCTTGAGGGCAAAATCTATGAATTCATGTTTTACTTAAGAGTGGGTGGAACAGGATTTTATTTTTCATATTATATGTCTATATTCTATAATTTTCTATCTTTTTGTTATGATTTCAGGTTTAAAATTTTTAATAGGTTCTGCTTTTTTTTAAGTATAGGGTATAAGGCTTAGGATCTAGTAACTGTTGATCTCTCCAAATTTATATCCTGCTATATTTTCCACTAAGATGATGGTAAGTTTCATAGAATTCCTAAAACATGAAGCTGTTTTACATGATACAGCTTTGTATATGTTTTCCCATCTGTTTAAGAGTTTGCTTTGCTCTTACTTTTCTGGCAAATAAGTGTTTAATTATGAAATCCCTGCTTACACATCATGAAATTCACGGAACCTGACCTGGATACCCATATCCCATGTAGCTATCTATTCTCATAAGTATATTAACTTTGTACCTTTTGCACAATTGTATTGTCGTGTTTGTGGAAATACTATATAACTGTTTTTCTTAATGAATTGTGAGTTCGATGAAAGCAAGGCCAATGTTTTGCTCTTTTATACATCCCACTGCCTTGTGTAGAGCCATGTCCATGGTAGGTGTTCAATAACAATTTGGTAAAATGTATGAATAAATTAAATTTGTTTCTAGGTTTTAGTTTAAATTTCCTATTTAACAGCAATGCACAAAATCTTTACTATTCAATTAATTTGTTATTTACCAGCTTAACTATTAATTTAATTAATCTGAGTATCCTTAGATTTAGATAATTTTTTAATTTGGATAAATTACCCTATCCTTACCTAAGCGAGATATTGATGGCAATATTTTTGTCTGAGAAAAGATGACAATTCTGGACAAGGGCTGAGGACTTGGCTTGGATTAAGAAAGGAACCATTTTGGAAAAAAGAGAAGCCAGTGGAATCTTTGAGAGTCACAAAGGCTGACATGAAATACTGGAATCTGGAGAATCCCCAAATATGTATCCAGATTTTTCTACATGAAATATGCTGAAATCTAAAGCTTTATGCAGAAAATGGTGAGAGTGAAATCTCCTGAATTCTTACAGTGTTTGGGGAAATGATGCACAATGAGAGTAAGAGTACCTGCCTCAAAAACAAGCCCAGTTTTCTTCTTAAGACACTTAACATATTTTGCAATACCTCTCATGAGAATAGACACAAATACCTTAAACAAATAATAGCAAACCAAAACCAGTAATATATTAACGATAATACACCATGACCAAGTAGGGTTTATTCTAAAAATACAAGAACGTTTTAATATTCAAAACTTAATCAAAGCAATATTCATTATATTAAACAGAATAAAGAATAAAAACCATAGGATCATCTCAAGAGATACAGAAAAAACACATTTCATAACATCAATACATGCTCTTGATAAAAACTATCACCACAGTTGATAGTAAAGTAAATATTCCTAATCTAAAACAGTCTAAAATTTAGTTAATATCATATTTAATGGTAACTTGTAACACTTTCTTCTAGCTCAGAACTTTTAAAAAAGGATGACATTAAAACCTAATTTATTGAATATTAATGTATAGCCACTGCTATATGTTAGGAAACATTTAAAAATGTATATTCATCAGAAAGAAAAAGGTAAATAATGTTGTTACAGGTTGAACATCATTTATCTGAGAAGCTTGGAAACAGAATTGTTTTGAATTTCAAATGTTGTCAGATTTGGAATATTTGCATTACCCAGTTGAGCCCCCATAATTCCAAAATTTGAAATTCAGAATGTTCCAGTGAGCATTTCCTTTGAGCAACATGTCAGCTTTCAAAAAATTTCACATTTTGGAGTAATTTGGATTTGGGATTTTCAGATTAGGGATACTCAACCTGTATTTATAAATAAGCTGAATTTGCGTATAGAAAATATAAAAGCCTCATAGTAGTTTCCTCCTTTCATAGGTTCCCAGGCTCAAGTGGATACTTAACAACCATGAATAGTACCAAACCCAATCTATACTACACACACTTTTTGTTTTTTACTTTTTCACATTTTCACAGATAGATTTGTTCTTCTAGAAGATTTTAGCAACCTCAGCATAAATTTTTTTATTTCTTTAATATGTAGAGAACTTTCACCTTTTCACTTAAAGGAAGCACTTTACAGTTTATCTTTGGCATATCTGCATTGCAAGCATCACTACTCTTGCGCTTTAGAGCCATTATAAAGTAAAATAAGGCTTACTTGAACACAAGCACAACAATACCGTGACAGTCAATTTAATGACTAAGACAGCTACTAGGTGACTAACAAATGGGTGATTTCAGAGAAGGATGGCATAAGATTTCATGATGCTACTCAGAACAATACACAATCTAAAACTTAGGGATTGTTTATTTCTGGAATTTTCTATTTAGTATTTTTGGACCATGGTTGGCCACAGGTAACTGAAACCTCAGAAAGCAAAACCACAGATAAGGGGACACTACTGTACCATTAACATATTAGAATAAATGAATAATTTTAGCTTTCCATTGAATATACAATCAATGTACAAAACATAAACTGAGTTTTTATATACTATCAACAAACAGAAGCAAACAGAAAAAAAAATTTAAAAATATCTTTATATTAGTACCACAAAATACCATGTATCTATGAATGAATTTTTAAAAATGCTTTCCAGACCTCTACATGAAAAGTTCTCTAAAGTCTTCCTCAGATAAATTAAAGAACACTAAATAAATGAAGAGGTAACTCTACTACAAAGTTGTCAATTCTCTCCAAATTTATCTATACGTTCAATGCAATTCCAATCAAATTTGTAGTTTGTATTTTTTAAATCAATAAGCTGAACTGAAAGTTTATGTGAAAAGCCAAATGAGTTGGAATGGTCTAGACTCTCTATCTTGAAAAATAATAAATCTGACATAGTTACAGCACCAACTTTAAGTTGCACCATAAAACTACAATTACTAAGACAGTGGAGTATTAGAGCGAAGACAGAAAAATGAACCAATTAAACTTAATAAAGAAACACACCCATAGTTAAATATTCACTTGAATCATGGCATAGATTTCACTGTAACTTAGTGGAGGATTAGATGATTTTGACAAATGTCCTATAAAAAGTGAATATGTATAGTGAAAAATAATGAACCATGACTTTTACCTTGTACAATATACATAACTGAAGTTGACATGTATCATAAGTCTAAATGTGAAAGGTAGAATACTAAAACTTTTAGAAAAAATATTTTCTGACTTTTCAGTACACATCAATTTCTGAAGCAGGACACAAAATTTACTACATATAAAAATGATGAATAAGGTAGCTTTCATTAAAATTAAGAACATCTGTCTACCATATAGCATCAGTTTAGTACAGTAAGTACTCACTTAACATTGTTGATAGCTTCTTGGAAACTGTGACTTTAAGTGAAAAATCATAAAACGAAATGAATTCTAACATAAGCTAATTGAAACAAATGAGAGTTAAGTTCCTATTGCATATTTTTGGACACACAAACATCACCAAACTTCTAAACAAGACCAAAATGCTTCTGATATGAAACACTGAAATAAATGTTAACAGTGCATACATTTAAGAAAGAGGAATTAAAAACAAATAATATAGCTATTAATCATTCCAGTTCAGGGTCATGGATGGCAGAAACTTATCAGCAGCTCAGGGTGCAAGGCAGAAACTAATCTTGGATAGGATGCTATTCCATGGTAGGGTCACTCACACACATCCACCCTTACTCAGTCTGGGACCATTTATACACACCAATTCACCTAACGTGCTCATTTTGGGGATAAGAGAAGAATTTAGTTACCTGGAGAAAACTCATGCAGACGTGGGGAGAACGTGCCAACTCCACACAGGCAGTAACCTTAGCTGGAAATCAATTTTATTTTCTCATTAGTGTTATAATAAAAGGACACTGAACAAGATGATGTTATTTGAGGACCTACTGTATATGAAAAGTCAAGCCCAAAACTATGAGAATATAACATCACTGCACATATCTGACAAATGACTAAAATTGATAACATACAAATAATTAGTAAGCATCAATTAAAATAAGACCAACAACATAATGCAAATATTGGGAAAGATATATAAAAGAAGTTCTGCCTAAGAGAAGATATCTAGAGGCTCCTATATGAAAATGGGTACAACCAGAAAATGAATAACAAATAGAATTACGCAGTTCATACTAAGGGAAGGTTGTATGATTTGTATATATGTGAAATTCTTAAACTCACTAAAAGCTATAGAAATGCAAATTAATATAGTAATTTACAATTCTCCACACAGTATAGGGACGTGTGTGAAGAATAAAGCATTCACATATTGCTATGGAAATATAAATGAATACAACTTCTTTAGAATATAGCTTAGATCAAAATAATGATGTTTATATTCTGACTCAGAAATTCTACTTTTGGGCAATTTATTACTATAGAAACTTATTACTATAGAAACTTAAAAACTTGAAAATAAAAAGTTACCTGAAATTAAAAAGTTTTATTATTGCATTGCTTATAATAATTATAGAATAGAAACAGTATCTGTGTACATCAAAAAAATTTGTTTAACAAAATAGTGCTAATCCCATATTCTCAGTTATTTGTGGGATCTAAGAAATCAAAACAATTAAACTAATTAGATAGAGAGTAGAAGGATGGTTACCAGAGGTTGGGAAGAGTAATGGGGCTGGGGTTGCAGTGGGAAGGTGGGGATGGTTAACGGGTACCACAAAATAGAAGGAATGAATAAGATCTACTCTTTGATAGCACAACAGGGTGACTATAGTCAATAATTTAATTGTACTTTTAAAAATAACTAAAAGAATATACTTGGCTTGTTTGTAACACAAAGAATAAATGCTTGAGGGGATGGATACACCACTCTTCATGATGTGATTATTATGCACTTCATGCCAGTATCAAAACATCTTACGTACCCCATAAAAATATACACCTAAGCACCCACAAAAATTAAAAATAAAATATAGTGCTAATTTCATACAGAACTGACATTCAGTTTGCTAAACATCAGCATTTGTTTACAAATGTTTCTTCACATTCTGCTCTTGCCCTGATGCCCCTGAGTCATACACTTTGCTTTAGCCAGTGATGTGTAAGCAGGCATAAAGCTCTAAATACAATGTGTGGTTAGGCAAACTCTCTTGCATTCCTAACATCCACAGTGAGAACATTTCCTCTTTAAGCCTAGTCACTAGAGTAAGAAACACTAAAGCTATAGGAACTCAAAATCAGTGAATCTGTAAACCCAGGAATGAGAAATAAATGCTTGAAATTATAAGCTATTGAAATTGTTGTTTTGTGGCACTATTACACCCATGTTTGTTTTGAGTGTTCAGGCAGTCATTCTGATTGGACAGTGTTTGTACTGATTATTAATTATTTTTAATAAAAACCCTGCATATCTACAATGAAATACAATTTAATATTATGGGATAGAAAGATTTATATATGCTTAATAGAAATATATTCAGAATTTAATTTTAGGTGATAAAAAACAATGTAGAAATGTGAATGTCTTTATATCTGAATGTGCATTTTAATGTGTGAGGGTAAGTCTTTGTAAACAAATATTTTGGAAATGTATATAAGATAATACTTACAATGACTTATTCTAAAGTGTTCAAAAGAGATCTGTTATCTGATGCTCTTAATACTTTTCAAAACATTTCAAACACATAAATACATTATTTCTTCCATAAAATATGTAATATTTTAAAGTGAACAAAAAGCAGCAAAGCACTGAGATTGGTTAAGAACACTGAAGAATGTTAAAGTTTTAATTAGATAATTAAAAATAGACTGTGCCTGTTATTCTTAGCTGTATGAACTAAATTGCAATTTATAAAATACATTGTTGTAAAGGAACTCAATTGAGATATTGTCCTAATTTCCCTTTGTTATTATACATCCGTAGTTGATATTTACTGAGTAGCACAAACCAGGAAATTTGCAGAGTACTTAACATGCATTACCTTATTTAATACAATATCTTTTGAAGTAGGTGTATGAATAACCATGGTTTACAGATAATTTTTAATATCAAAATATTTTCTTGAGATATGCTTACTAAGTAACCACTTTTTTTCTGACAGTCACTGCATCTTCTTTTAGTGATGCTTAAAATGTATAGAAAAGTATAAAAATAGCACAAAGAATGCAAAACTGTTTTCCTTCTTGGATATATGTTCACTGTGTGAATCTCTAAACCCAATTTTTGCTATTTCCAAGTAAGTGAGGCATGCTAACAAAACCTCTAGTCCACCATCTTCAGCTTGATTTCATAGGGAGCCCAGAAGCCTGACTTTTACCACAAAATTGGTCTCACTTTGAATCAAAGGGCCTGACTTCTCTATGCCAGTGTCAGTCTGTCATTGTGTGCTTTCCCTGGGCAATGAAGAGAACTTCTCAGGCAAGTGGTTCTCATTTAGCTAGAAGAAGTTAGATCTGTAGATCAGAAATCTGAATAGGTCTCACTGGCTAAAATCAAGCTGCTGTCAAGGTGCTGCATTCTGGAGGTTCTAGGGGAGAATGTATTTCCTTGAATGTCACAGCTTCTAGAGGCTGGCCATGTCCAGTGGCTCACAGCCTCTCTTCCTTCTCAAAGCCAGCAATAATAAGTCAAGTTCTTCTCACATGATATTACTGACACTCTGACAATAGAAATGAATTCCAAGGGGAACTCTTGAAGCTATGCAAATCTATAAAAATTAAACAAAATGATCCAAAATAATCCTGAATGACTTGGAGTCAACAACAAAATTAAGGTGAAATTTTTTAAAAAAATTCAAAATGAATAAAAATGAAGACACGATATACCGAAGTCTCTGGGATACAAGAGATCAGTATTAAGAGGGAAGATTATAGCCTTAAATGCCTATGTCAAAAAATAGAAAGATTACAAATTAACAACCTAATATCACACCTTAAGGAACTAGAAAAACAAGAACAAGCCCAGCCTGAAGCTAGCAGAAGAAAAGAAATAACAAAAATCAGAGCAGAACTAAATGAAATTGAGACCCAAAAAAAAAAAAAACAAACAAAGATAAATGAAATGAAGAAAATGGTTCTTTGAAAAAATATATAAAATTGAAATACCACTAGCTGGACTGAGGAAGATAAGAAGAGAGAAGATTCAAATAAGCACAACTGGAAATTTTGCCAAAAAAATAGTACACTGCAACAGATACCATAAAAATACAAAAGATCATCAAACTATTATGAACTTTTCTATGCTTACAAACCAGAAAACCTATAGGAAATTGATAAATTCCTGAAAACATACAACTTAACAAGACTGAATGAGAAAGAAATAGAAATTCTGAACAGACCAATAGAAAGTAATAAGATTGAATCTGTAATATAAAAATCTCCCCCCCTCAAAAACAAAAGCCCAAGATGAGATGGATTTACAGTTGAATTCTACCAGTTGTACAAGAAGAAGTAGTAACAATACTACTGAAAGTTTTCAAAAAAACTAAAGAGAAGGGAATTCTCCTTAGCTAATTTTACAAGGCCAGTATCACTCTAATACCAACGCCAGGTAAGTACACAATAAGAAAAGGAAACTATTGCCAATATCCCTGATGAACATAGATGCAAAGATCCTCAATGAAACTAGCAAACAGAATACAACTGCACATCAAAAAGATAATGCACCCTGTTCCAGTGAGTTTTATTACAGGGATGCAAAGGTTATTGCACATATACAAATTAATAAATTTGATTCATTACATAAAATTGTTTAAAAATATAATCTTCTCAAGATATGCAGGAAAAGCATTTGATTACATTCAAAATCCCTTCATGATAAAAACCCTCAACAAACTTGGAATAAAAGCAACATACTCAAAATAATAAAAGCCATATACAACAAACTCACAGCCAACATCATACTGAATGGGGATAAATGGAAAGCATTCCCCCTAAGAATGGGAATAAAACAAGGATGCCCATTTTTGCCACTCCTATTTAACATAATACTCAAAGTTCTAGGCAGACCAATCAGGCAACGGAAAGAAATAAAATGCATTCAAATTGGAAAGAGTAAATAAAATTATCTCTGTTTGCTGATAATATGATCTTATAAGTACAAAACCCTAAAGACTCCTCAATTTGATAAATAAATTCAGTAAAATTTCAGGAGACAAAATCGTGTGCAAAAATCAATAGCATTTCTGTACACCCATAATGATGAAGCTGAAGAGATACCTGCACTCTTCTGTTTATTGTGACACTATTCACAGTCCCATTTACAATAGCTAACACAAAACAATACAACACCTAGGAACACATTTCGCCAAGAAAGTGAAAGATAGCTACAGAGAAAACTACAAAATGCTAATAAAAGAAATTGTCAATGACACAAACAAATGTAAAAACATACCATGCTCATGGATCAGAAAAAATATCATTGAAATAACCATATTTCCCAGAGCAATATGCAGATTCAGTGTAATCCCTATCAAAATACAATACATTCAATGCAATGTCATTTTCCACAAAATCATAAAAAAACTCTAAAATTCATATGGAACCCCCCAAAAAAGCCTGACTATCCAAAGCAATCCTAAGCAAAAAACAAATCTGGAGGCATCATATTACCTGACACCAGATTATACTTCAAGGTGATAGTAACAAAAACAGCATGGTACTGATATAAAATTAGACACATAGATTTATGTAATAGAATAGAGAACACAGAGATAAAGCCTCTTATCAACAGCCAACTGATTTTCAACATAGTTGACAAAAACATACACTGGGAAAAGGCCACCCTATTCACTAAATTGTGCTGGGAAAATTAAATAACCATATACAGAAGAATGTAACTGGACCCCTGAATCTTACTATATACCAAAGTCAACTCAAGATGAAAAAAAGACTTAAATATAAGAACTAAAACTCTAAAATTCTAAGAATTCTAAAAGAAAACCTAGAAAAACTCTTCTGAACATTGGCCTAGGCAAATAATTCATGACTAAGACCTCAGAAGCAAACTCAACAATAACATAATAGACAAATAGAATTTAACTAAACTAAAAAGCTTCTGAAAAGCAAAAGAAATAATCAGCAGAGTGACCAAACAACCTATGAAATGGGGGAAAATACTAACAAATTATGCCTCTGACAAAGGACTAATACCAAGAATCTACAAGGAACTCAAACAACAACACAACGACAACAAAAACCTCATTAAA
Organism: Pongo abelii; assembly: GCF_028885655.2. Lineage (NCBI taxonomy): Eukaryota > Metazoa > Chordata > Mammalia > Primates > Hominidae > Pongo > Pongo abelii. The sequence continues at coordinate 83,792,141 of NC_071994.2, forward strand.
AAGTGGTAAAAAGAGCCCAGATGGCCGAATAGGAACAGCTCCGGTCTACAGCTCCCAGCGCGAGCGACGCAGAAGACGGGTGATTTCTGCATTTCCATCTGAGGTACGGTGTTCATCTCACTAGGGAGCGCCAGACAGTGGGCGCAGGTCAGTGGGTGAGTGCACCGTGCGCCAGCCGAAGCAGGGGCGAGGCATTGCCTCACTTGGGAAGCGCAAGGGGTCACGGAGTTCCCTTTCCAGGGATGACAGACGGCACATGGAAAATCGGGCCACTCCCACCCGAATACTGTGCTTTTCCGACGGGCTTAGGAAACGGTGCCCCAGGAGAGTATAGCCCGCACCTGGCTCAGAGGATCCTACGCCCACCGAGTCTGGCTGATTGCTAGCACAGCAGTCTGAGATCAAACAGCAAGTCGGCAGCCAGGCTGGGGTAGGGGCGCCCACAATTGCCCAGGCTCGCTTAGGTAAACAAAGCAGCCCTGAAGCTTGAACTGGGTGGAGCCCACCACAGCTCAAGGAGGCCTGCCTGCCTCTGTAGGCTCCACCTCTGGGGGCAGGGCACAGACAAACAAAAAGACAGCAGTAACCTCTGCAGACTTAAATGTCCCTGTCTGACAGCTTTGAGGAGAGCAGTTGTTCTCCCAGCACGCAGCTGGAGATCTGAGAATGGGCAGACTGCCTCCTCAAGTGGGTCCCTGACCCCTGACCCCCGAGCAGCCTAACTGGGAGGCACCCCCCAGCAGGAGCAGACTGACACCTCACATGGCTGGCCAGGTACTCCAACAGACCTGCAGCTGAGGGTCCTGTCTGTTAGAAGGAAAACTAACAGAAAGGACATCCACACCAAAAACCCAGCTGTACATCACCAACATCAAAGACCAAAAGTAGATAAAACCACAAAGATGGGGAAAAAACAGAGCAGAAAAACTGGAAACTCTAAACAGCAGAGTACCTCTCCTCCTCCAAAGGAATGCAGTTCCTCACCAGCAACGGAACAAAGCTGGACGGAGAATGACTTTGACGATCTGAGAGAAGAAGGCTTCAGACGATCAGATTACTCCGAGCTATGGGAGGATATTCAAACCAAAGGCAAAGAAGTTGAAAACTTTGAAAAAAATTTAGAAGAATGTATAACTAGAATAACCAATACAGAGGAGTGCTTAAGGGAGCTGATGGAGCTGAAAACCAAGACTCGAGAACTACGTGAAGAATGAAGAAGCCTCAGGAGCCGATGCGATCAAATGGAAGAAAGGGTATCAGCCCTGGAAGATGAAATGAATGGAATGAAGCGAGAAGGGAAGTTTAGAGAAAAAAGAATAAAAAGAAATGAGCAAAGCCTCCAAGAAATGTGGGACTATGTGAAAAGACCAAATCTACGTCTGATTGGTGTACCTGAAAGTGACGGGGAGAACAGAAACAAGTTGGAAAACACTCTGCAGGATATTATCCAGGAGAACTTCCCCAATCTAGCAAGGCAGGCCAATATTGAGATTCAGGAAATACAGAGAACGCCACAAAGATACTCCTCGAGAAGAGCAACTCCAAGACACATAATTGTCAGATTCACCAAGGTTGAAATGAAGGAAAAAATGTTAAGGGCAGCCAGAGAGAAAGGTCGGATTACCCTCAAAGGGAAGCGCATCAGACTAACAGCGGATCTCTCGGCAGAAACCCTACAAGCCAGAAGAGAGTGGGGGCCAATATTCAACATTCTTAAAGAAAAGAATTTTCAACCCAGAATTTCATATCCAGCCAAACTAAGCTTCATAAGTGAAGGAGAAATAAAACACTTTACAGAGAAGCAAATGCTGAGAGATTTTGTCACCACCAGGCCTGCCCTAAAAGAGCTCCTGAAGGAAGTGCTAAACATGGAAAGGCACAACCGGTACCAGCCACTGCAAAATCATACCAAAATGTAAAGACCATCGAGACTAGGAAGAGACTGCATCAACTAACGAGCAAAATAACCAGCTAACATCATAATGACAAGATCAAATTCACACATAACAATATTAACTTTAAATGTAAATGGACTAAATGCTCCAATTAAAAGACACAGACTGGCAAATTGGATAAAGACTCAAGACCCATCAGTGTGCTGTATTCAGGAAACCCATCTCATGTGCAGAGACACACATAGGCTCCAAATAAAAGGATGGAGGAAGATCTACCAAGCAAATGGAAAACAAAAAAAGGCAGGGGTTGCAATCCTAGTCTCTGATAAAACAGACTTTAAACCAACAAAGATCAAAAGAGACAAAGAAGGCCATTACATAATGGTAAAAGTATCAATTCAACAAGAAGAGCTAACTATCCTAAATATATATGCATCCAATACAGGAGCACCCAGATTCATAAAGCAAGTCCTGAGTGACCTACAAAGAGACTTAGACTCCCACACATTAATAATGGGAGACTTTAACACCCCACTGTCAACATTAGACAGATCAATGAGACAGAAAGTCAACAAGGATACCCAGGAATTGAACTCAGATCTGCACCAAGCGGACCTAATAGACATCTACAGAACTCTCCACCCCAAATCAACAGAATATACATGTTTTTCAGCACCACACCACACCTATTCCAAAATTGACCACATACTTGGAAGTAAAGCTCTCCTCAATAAATGTAAAAGAATAGAAATTATAACAAACTATCTCTCAGATCACAGTGCAATCAAGCTAGAACTCAGGATTAAGAATCTCACTCAAAACCGCTCAACTACGTGGAAACTGAACAACCTGCTCCTGAATGACTACTGAGTACATAACGAAATGAAGGCAGAAATAAAGATGTTCTTTGAAACCAATGAGAACCAAGACACAACATACCAGAATCTCTGGGATGCATTCAAAGCAGTGTGTAGAGGGAAATTTATAGCACTAAATGCCCAGAAGAGAAAGCAGGAAAGATCCAAAATTGACACCCTAACAGCACAATTAAAAGAACTAGAAAAGCAAGAGCAAACACATTCAAAAGCTAGCAGAAGGCAAGAAATAACTAAAATCAGAGCAGAACTGAAGGAAATAGAGACACAAAAAACCCTTCAAAAAATTAGTGAATCCAGGAGCTGGTTTTTTGAAAGGATCAACAAAATTGATAGACCGCTAGCAAGATTAATAAAGAAAAAAAGAGAGAAGAATCAAATAGATGCAATAAAAAATGATAAAGGGGATATCACCACCGATCCCATAGAAATACAAACTACCATCAGAGAATATTACAAACACCTCTATGCAAATAAACTAGAAAATCTAGAAGAAATGGATAAATTCCTCAACACATACATCCTCCCAAGACTAAACCCTGAAGAAGTTGAATCTCTGAATAGACCAATAACAGGAGCTGAAATTGTGGCAATAATCAATAGCTTACCAACCAAAAAAAGTCCAGGACCAGATGGGTTCACAGCCGAATTCTACCAGAGGTACAAGGAGGAGCTGGAACCATTCCTTCTGAAACTATTCCAATCAATAGAAAAAGAGGGAATCCTCCCTAACTCATTTTATGAGGCCAGCATCATCCTGATACCAAAGCCTGGCAGAGACACAACAAAAAAAGAGAATTTTAGACCAATATCCTTGATGAACATTGATGCAAAAATCCTCAAGAAAATACTGGCAAACAGAATACAGCAGCACATCAAAAAGCTTATCCACCATGATCAAGTGGGCTTCATCCCTGGGATGCAAGGCTGGTTCAATATACGCAAATCAATAAACGTAATCCAGCATATAAACAGAACCAAAGACAAAAACCACATGATTATCTCAATAGATGCAGAAAAGGCCTTTGACAAAATTCAACAACACTTCATGCTAAAAACTCTCAATAAATTAGGTATTGATGGGACGTATCTCAAAATAATAAGAGCTATCTATGACAAACCCACAGCCAATATCATACTGAATGGGCAAAAACTGGAAGCATTCCCTTTAAAAACTGGCACAAGACAGGGATGCCCTCTTTCACCACTCCTATTCAACATAGTGTTGGAAGTTCTGGCCAGGGCAATTAGGCAGGAGAAGGAAATCAAGGGTATTCAATTAGGAAAAGAGGAAGTCAAATTGTCCCTGTTTGCAGATGACATGATTGTATATCTAGAAAACCCCATTGTCTCAGCCCAAAATCTCCTTAAGCTGATAAGCAACTTCAGCAAAGTCTCAGCATACAAAATCAATGTGCAAAAATCACAAGCATTCTTATACATCAATAACAGACAAACAGAGAGCCAAATCATGAGTGAACTCCCATTCACAATTGCTTCAAAGAGAATAAAATACCTAGGAATCCAACTTACAAGGGATGTGAAGGACCTCTTCAAGGAGAACTACAAACCACTGTTCAAGGAAATAAAAGAGGATACAAACAAACGGAAGAACATTCCATGCTCATGGGTAGGAAGAATCAATATCGTGAAAATGGCCATCCTTCCCAAGGTAATTTACAGATTCAATGCCATCCCCATCAAGCTACCAATGACTTTCTTCACAGAATTGGAAAAAACTACTTTAAAGTTCATATGGAACCAAAAAAGAGCCCGCATCGCCAAGTCAATCCTAAGCCAAAAGAACAAAGCTGGAGGCATCACACTACCTGACTTCAAACTATACTACAAGGCTACAGTAACCAAAACAGCATGGTACTGGTACCAAAACAGAGATATAGATCAATGGAACAGAACAGAGCCCTCAGAAATAATGCCACACATCTACAACTATCTGATCTTTGACAAACCTGACAAAAACAAGAAATGGGGAAAGGATTCCCTATTTAATAAATGGTGCTGGGAAAACTGGCTAGCCATATGTAGAAAGCTGAAACTGGATCCCTTCCTTACACCTTATACAAAAATCAATTCAAGATGGATTAAAGACTTAAATGTTAGACCTAAAACCATAAAAACCCTAGAAGAAAACCTAGGCATTACCATTCAGGACATAGGCATGGGCAAGGACTTCATGTCTAAAACACCAAAAGCAATGGCAACAAAAGCCAAAATTGACAAATGGGATCTAATTAAACTATAGAGCTTCTGCACAGCAAAGGAAACTACCATCAGAGTGAACAGGCAACCTACAAAATGGGAGAAAATTTTCCCAACCTACTCATCTGACAAAGGGCTAATATCCAGAATCTACAATGAACTCAAACAAATTTACAAGAAAAAAACAAACAACCCCATCAAAAAGTGGGCGAAGGACATGAACAGACACTTCTCAAAAGAAGACATTTATGCAGCCAAAAAACACATGAAAAAATGCTCACCATCACTGGCCATCAGAGAAATGCAAATCAAAACCACAATGAGATACCATCTCACACCAGTTAGAATGGCAATCATTAAAAAGTCAGGAAACAACAGGTGCTGGAGAGGATGTGGACAAATAGGAACACTTTTACACTGTTGGTGGGACTGTAAACTAGTTCAACCCTTGTGGAAGTCAGTGTGGCGATGCCTCAGGGATCTAGAACTAGAAATTCCATTTGACCCAGCCATCCCATTACTGGGTATATACCCAAAGGACTATAAATCATCCCGCTATAAAGACACATGCACACGTATGTTTATTGCGGCATTATTCACAATAGCAAAGACTTGGAACCAACCCAAATGTCCAACAATGATAGACTGGATTAAGAAAAGTGGCACATATACACCATGGAATACTATGCAGCCATAAAAAATGATGAGTTCATGTCCTTTGTAGGGACATGGATGAAATTGGAAATCATCATTCTCAGTAAACTATCGCAAGCACAAAAAACCAAACACCGCATATTCTCACTCATTGGTGGGAATTGAACAATGAGAACACATGGACACAGGAAGGGGAACATCACACTTCGGGGACTGTTGTGGGGTGGGGGGATGGGGGAGGGATAGCATTGGGAGATATACCTAATGCTAGATGACGAGTTAGTGGGTGCAGCGCACCAGCATGGCACATGTATACATATGTAACTTACCTGCACATTGCGCACATGTACCATAAAACCTAAAGTATAATAATAATAATAAAAATAATAATAAAAAATAAAAGTAAATAAATAAAAATTAAAAAAAAATAAAAAATAAAAAGTGGTAAAAAGACATGAAGAGACATTTTGCCAAAGAAGGCATACAAACGGCCAAAAAAAATTTAAAAAATGCTTAACATGACTAATCACAGAAATGCATATCAAAACCACAATGAGACGCCTTTTTATACCAGAGAGAATGGCTTTTATTTATTTATTTATTTCATTTATTTATTTCTGAGACGGAGTCTCTTTCAGTTGCCCAGGCTGGAGTGCAGTGGCGTGATCTCGGCTCACTGTAAGCTCCGCTTCCCGGATTCATGCCATTCCCCTGCCTCAGCCTCCTGAGTAGCTAGGACTACAGGCGCCCCCTACCACTCCCAGCTAATTTTTTTGTGTGTGTGTGTTTTTAGTAGAGACAGAGTTTCACTGTTAGCCAGGATGCTCTGGATCTCCCGACCTCGTGATCCGTCCACCTCGGCTTCCCAAAGTGCTGGGATTACAGGCGTGAGCCACCGTGCCCGGCCTATTATTTATTTTTATTTTTAATTGTTGTGGGTACATAGTAAGTGAATTTATTCACGGGTTACATAAAATATGTTGATACAAGCATACAATGCATAATAATCATATCAGGGAAAATGAGGTATTCATCATCTCCAGCATTTATCCTTTGTGTTACAACAATCCAAATACACTATTTTGGTTATTTTTAAATGTACAATTAATTATTATTGACTATTGTCACCCTTGTGCTAGCAAGCACTAGGTCTCATTTATTCTTTCCAACCCTCTTTTTCTATTTATCAAACATCCCCACTTCCCCCTATCATCTTACAACCCTTCCCTACCTCTGGTAACAGTCTTTCTACTCTCTATCTCCATGATTTCAATTATTTTCATTTTTAGCTCCCACAAATAAGTGAGAACAGGCAAAGTTTGTCTTTTTGTACCTGGCTTATTTCATTTAACATAATGACCTCCAGTTCCATCTATGCTGTTGCAAATTATAGGAACTCATTCCTCTTCATGGCTGAATAGTAGACCATTGTTTATATGTACCACATTTTCTTTATCCATTCATCTGTCACTCCCAAATCTTGGCTTTTGTGAATAGTGTCACAATAAACAGAGGAGTGCAGGTATCTCTTCAGTATTCTGATCTCTTTTCTTTTGGGTATACATCTAAAAGTAAGATTGTTAGATCATATGGCAGCTCTATTTTTAGTTTTTTGAGAAACTTCTAAACGATTCTCCATAGTGTTTGTACTAATTTACATTGCCACCAACAGCATAACAGGGTTCCCTTTTCTCCACATCCTTGCCAGCATTTGTTATAGCCTGACTTTCCAATAAAAGCTATTCTAACTGGAATGAGATGACATCTCATTTTAGCTTTATTTGCATTTCTCTGATGATATAAATGTTGAGCACTTTTTCATATATGTCTTTACCATGCTAACGTTCTTTTTAGAAATGTCTATTCAGACCTTTTGCCCATTTTTAAAATCAGATTGTTAGATATTTTTCCTATAGAGGTGTTTGAACTCCTTATATATTCTAGTTATTAATCCCTTGTCAGATGGGTAGTTTGCAAATATTTTCTCACATTCTGTTAGTTGTCTTTTCAATTTGTCAATTGTGTCCTTCTCGGTGCAGAAGCTATTAAACTTGATGTATCCCATTTGCCCATTTTTGTTTTGATTGTCTGTGCTTGTAGGGTATTATTCAAGAAATCTTTGTCCAGACCAATGTTCTGGAGAGTTTCCCCCAATGTTTTCTTTTAGTAGTTCCATAGTTCAAGGTCTTAGATTTCAGTTTTTCTTCCATTTTGATTTGATTTTTCTATATTGTGAGAGATAGGGGTCTAGTTTCATTCTTTTGTGTATCATTAACCAGTTTTCCCAGCACCATTTATTGAAGAGACTGCCCTTTCCCCAGTTTATGTCCTTGACACTTTTGTCAAAAATGAGTCCACTCTAGAAGTATAGATTTACATCTGGATTATCTAGTCTATTCCACTGATCTATGTGTCTGTTTTCATAGGAATGGCTTTTTTTTTTTTTTTTGAGATGGAGTGTCATTCTGTCACCTAGGCTGCAGTGCAGTGGTGCGATCTCAGCTCACTGAAACCTTCAGTTTCCCAGTTCAAGTGATTATCCTGTCTCAGCCTCCCAAGAACCTGGGATTACAGGTGCCCACCACCACGCCCAGCTAATTTTTGTATTTTTGGTAGAGAAAGTGTTTCACCTTATTAGCCAATCTGGTCTCAAACTCCTGACCTGAAGTGATCTGCTTGCCTTGGCCTCTCAAAGTGCTAGGACTACAGGCATGAGCCACCACGCCCGGTCAAGAATGGCTATTGCTATTATAAAAGGTAATAAGTAGATGTTGGTTAGAATGTGGAGAAGGAGGAATGTCTATACACTGTTGGTAGAAATGTAAATCAATAAAACTTCTATAGAAAACAATGTAGAGATTTCTCAAAGAACTAAAAATAGAACTATCATTCAATCCAACAATACCACTAGTGAAAACAAACAGTAATCATTATATAAAAGAGATATCAGCATGCATATATTTATCACAACACTATTCACAATAGCAAATGTATGGAACCAACCTAGGTGCCCATCAATGGATGCTAGGATAAAGAAAATCTATATATACACCATGGAATATTAGCCATAAAAATAATGAAATCATGTTTTGTGCAGCAACACAGATGGAACTGGAGGCCATTATCTTCGGTGAAATACCTCAGAAATGGAAGGTCAAATAACACATGTTCTCACTTAGAAGTGGGACCAAACAATGTATCCACATGGACATGCAGAGTGGAATAATAGACATTGGAGACTCAGAAAAGTGGAAGGTTGAGAGCAGGGTGAGGAATGAGAAATTACCTAATGAGTAAAATGTACACTACTTGGATGACATTTACACTAAAAGCCCAGGCGGGCTACACAATATATCCATGTAACAAAACTGTACTTATACCCAATATATCACCATTACCCATTATACCCATGTAACAAAACTGTACTTATTCCCACTAAAACTATAAAAATAAAAAATCAAATAAATGTGAAAAAAAGAAACCTGCATACTATTGCCAGGGATCCCACTGTTTTGTGCACCATCTCAAAAAGTTTTGAACATAAGGACCCAATCCAGTATTGAGCATTCCAGTCAGTTGTTACTTATTTCTGTTTACACACAGGCCATGCATTCGGGCCTGCAAATTACAGAGATGATACTGAGTCTTTCCCTGTATCTTATTGAATAGCATACCTGTAGAATTGTCCCATTAATGGTGCCTTCATCACATTGATGAAATCTCACCAAGATGATGTCTGTGAAGCTTCTCCAATGTAAAGTTACTGTTTTTATTCCCTTTAAATTAATACATATTTTGTGGGTATATACTTTGAGACTATGTAACATTGTATTCCTTATTCTACATTTACATACTAGTTTTAGTATCATTTAACATTATGTTGTGACTATGATGATTATCAAATGAGGACTTATTTAATGACAGGAAATTCACATAATGTAAAGTTAATTATTTTAATAAAAATTTTGTGTTATTTAGAATACTTAGGACAGTCACAATGTGGTGAAACCAACACTTCTATCTAGTTCTAAAACATTTTATCACCCCAGCATGAAATTTTATACTCATTAGGCAGTAACTCCCCATTCTCTACTTCTCCTAACCTTGGCAAACATCGACCTGATTTCTATGTTTATGGATTTGCTTATTCTGGATATTTTATAAAAGTAGAATCGTACAATATGTGACCTTTGGTGTCTGGGTTCATTCACTTAGCATAATGTTTTCAAAGTTCATTCACACTGTAGTATTTATCATTCTTTCATTCCTTTTCATTGCTGAATAATATTCCAAAGCATATGTATTTCACAATTCTATTGCATATGTATTTCACAATTTGTTTTGTACATTCAGCTGTTGATGCATAGTTGAGATATTTGGGTTGTTTCCCCCTTGGAACTATGGTGAATAATGCTGCTATAAACATTCATGTAACAGGGCCTTCTTCAATTTGTGTTCAGTCATTTGGGGCATATACCTAGGAGTAAAATTTTGAGATCATATGGGAATTTTGTTTTAATTTTTGAGGAATGACAAAACTATTTTCTGCAGTAGCTATACCACTCCTTCCATCAATGTATAGGGATTCCAATTTATCTGTATACTTACCAACATTTATTGTTTTTCTTTTCGATTCTAGTCATACTAGTCAGTGTTCAGCAGCATTTCATTGTGGTTTTCATTTGAATTTCCCCTGTGACTAATAATATTGAATATCTTTTCACATACTTATTAGTCATTTCTATATATTCTTCTGAGAAATGCCCATTCAAGTCCTTACTCTTCTTTTTAATTGATTATTTGTCTTTTTGGTGTTGACTTATAAAAGTTCTTTATATATTCTGATTATTAGACTCTTATCAGATACATGACATACAAATATTTTATCCTATTCTGTACGTTGTCTTGTTACTTTCTTGGTAGTTAACTTTGATGCACAAAAGTGTTTAATTCTGATAAAATCCAATTTGTCTTCTTTTTTTTGTTCATGCTTTCAGTGTAATTTCTGATAATCCATTGCAAAATCCAGTGTCACAAACATTTATGCCTATTTTTTTCAGTGTTTTTTGGTTTTAGCTTTTATACTTAAATCATTGACCTATTTTAAATCAGTTGTTGAATATGCTTTAAGGTAAGGGTCCATTTAGAGTTAAAGTTTGTGTATGGTATGAAGTATGAGTCCAGTTTTATTATGTTATACGTAGACATCTAGTTTCCTCAACACCATTTGGTACAGACTTTTCCTTACTCGTTGAATGGTCTTAGAATCTTTGTTGAAAATCAGTTGGCTGGCAGTGTCTAGGTTTAATTCCTCCATTCTAGTTCATTGGTCTATATATCTATCTTTATGGCAGTATCACACTGTTTATCATCTTTTGTAGTAAGTTTTAAATTTTGGAAGTATGAATCTCTGAATTTGTTCTTCTTTTTAAATATCATTCTGGCTATTCAGTGCCCCTTAAAATACAAGCATTTGTAGCTCCTTTTAATACAGAATAATTTTTAGAAAACAAAAAGTAAGCTCTAATTGTGCTCATTTCTGCTGAATTGCTTTTGCTTTTCAGGCTCTTTCAGTAAACAGCTAAAAAGGATAAAAATTGAACCTCCTCCTTTAATCTAGTTTTCTTCTTTTCCATACCTGTACTTTTCTTCTTCAAGGGTGAAAAGGCTGTGTCTCATTATTCTCAATGCTATTGTCTTGTTCAAAATCCTGTATGTAGCCTGTCTGCAGACCTAAGCTTCCACCTTGGCTGGATGCACCATTTGCTCAGGCCCTGATTCCCAAAGGGCCTTCTCTCCGCTTGGACCCTGTGTTAGGTTGGTAGAGATGGCATGACAAAATACCACAGAGGGGTGGCTTAAATAACAGTAATTATTTTCTCACAGTTCTAGATGCTGAAGTCCGAGATCAGCTTGTCAGCAGGTTTGGTTTCTCCTGTGGCCTCTGTCCTTTAATTGGAGATAGGCTTTGCTGCGTGAGCGCACATCCTGGGTATTTCCTCCTCTTCATAGAAGGACATAGTTACATTGGATTGGAGCCCATCCTAAGAGCCTCATTTTTAACTCAGTCCCCTCTTTAATGGCCCCACCTCCAAATTCAGTCACATTTTGGGATCTAAGGATTCAAAATATGAATTTGGGGGAGAAACAATTAGCCTAAAACAAGGACTCTTCTGGTGCATTCTTGCCCCTTGCCAGCTTGTCTTGCCACTCTGCTCTGATTCATTCCTCCATATGCTGCAGTCACTAATAGGTTGCCATGGAAAGCAGGACATTTCTTACAATTGTTATTTTTTAATATTGTCTACTGATTTATGTTGAGGAGATTTAAAGAAGTTTGAACCTTAAAGAAAGAAGGGAGAAATGTTGGTAGACCTGTGGATAGAGACAAGTTAGTAATAAGTTTATGAAGTAAGAAACATATTGGGAAGATTTACAAAATAGTCCATTTGAATGCCTTTGATTCTACGACATTTGTCTATCTCTTGATTTATTTTTCTTTTAATTTTTCTTTCATTTTTTCCTTCTTTCTCCCTAGTACTGATTGGCAGCCAGATATCTTAGTTATAATCACATGCTTTCAATTATTATTCCTGACAAGAGAAATTTTAAAATTCTGCTTACCCAGGGATTGACTGAAAACATTTTAAATCTCATTTAGGTATGGAGATATTGTATCATAGTCTACATTAGGTTGGTATATAAAGGGGTTTACATATTTTTTGAAGAAGACTTCCTTTGAAGAAAATGTGCAGTATAAATACAGACTATATTACTGTGGCAGAGGCCCTAGGTTTTTTATTTGGGTAAATGAATTATTTTAGAAATTCACTTATTACTAAAGTACTCAATGAAGACCTTTGTATTAATATTAGATGTAGTATCAGTGTCTCAACATGAAGAAATAAGGAATCTCGTGGAAAACACACAAAAGAACATTGACTTTAAAATACATAGTGACAAGAAAGGTAATGAATTGCACATGAGGCAAAGCACACAGAAGAGGCACTAAACCAACTCTACAGTGAAAGCAGTGAATAATCACATCGATCTTTCAGAAGAATGTGCATGTGAAACTGAGGCTCCAAGTACCAGGAAGAGTTAGATGGGTGTTGGAGAAAGAGCAATCTGGACAGAGAAAGGATAATATGAGAGTGCAGGGCACACTCAGCGAGCTATTAATATTGTGGGATCCTCATGGTAAACACTATGCATAAAATTTGGAAAAGAGGACACAAGTGCCAACACTGCAGCATTACATATAGCATACGAAGGTATTTAGATTTATCTTCAAGGTGGTGGAGGAGCACTGAATAACTTGAAAAAAAGGAGTAAAATCATCCAATTTACATTTTAGAAGATATCTCACAGAGTGTGGAGGCTGAATTAAAAGGGCAAGAGATTAAAGGCAGAAAGTTAATGTAGTTCCACAGATACAACAGAGGCAATCACAGTAATATCAGAGTGGTACATTTTTAAATCTTGTACCACATTTTATATAAATTTACAGCATGGGAAAATATAAGTTGTGAATATAGAAAAACATGACTTTTTAACAAAATAATAATGACTTGGATATGCAAATAAATATGTGCTTCCAGGTAGTTATCTGTAAATGTTCTTATTTTAACACTTATTTGCCACTCAAAATATATTTGTATCTCTTTTAAACTAGCTTTCAAAAGCCATTTGTAAGCCATACAAAAACTATGTTTTATTGCTTTTTAAAGTATTAAGTTGTTAATAGTAGATACTTGAACAAAAATTTTATTTCCTTTATTAATCTGACACCTTTTTAAAATAAATAACCTTGTCTCTTCCCTGAATTGAATGAAAGGAATGTGGTTACTTTCAGAGGAAAAAAAAAGAAGACATATGACCTAAAATGTAGCAGTTCCCTTTAGGTGATTTATTAGGTTGCCTTTTTAATAAAGAATACATACCGTATTTTTTTTCTGGTTCAGCACATGTTCCATCACTACCTCATCTACTCAATCAATATACCTGCCTAAAACTTTACAGGTATTTGATTTTTTTTTAGTTACACTACTTATCACCTTAGATTCTCTTCTAATAAAATAATTATCACATCTACCTTTCATATTTGCTGTGAGAATTCATTTGAGGATTAAAGATGATATGCTGAGTATTTAGCTTTGTGTCATTTTAAACAGCATTTTAGAAAAGTCATTGGTCAACCCAAGTGAGAGATATAAATAATCAAATGTAATTACTCAGGTTTCTAGATGACTCAAGTTGGTAATTTAGAGAAAAGAGTATCATAGCAAATGTATATTATAACATTAGTATTATACTACACAGAACCATATTTGAATGGTTCCTTCACAGCATAACAGGACCTCCAGGTATTTAGTATGGGCATCATCATTATCTATTTTACTTTGATGAAAAATTAAAATACTAGAATGTAAGACTTAATGTATCTTTACTTCAGTTAATATATTCATACCAAAGAAAATTCCTCCTCATCCCTCAGAAATTGTACTAAAATATAGATCGATTAAATTTTCATTGTATCAGCTTACTTAGGATGAGCCTTTTTAATTTCAGCTTCTACTTTAGCAATGTTACATTTACCTTCACAACATGTGTTAAAAATATCTCGTGCATTATGTTGAGCAATATTCTAGCCTCATGACCTTTCCCATTATTCCTTACTTTTATCCTTCCTTTACAACTCTGAGTCTATTTTTTTACTTAACAGTTGTAACCTTTGAGAATTTTCTTGTTCCAAAGAAATTAACTCAATGTAACTCTCAGGATGACTTCAACCTAGGTATATTCTTTTGTCTTCATTAGAGCTACTTCATCAACTTACAACTTAACATCAATATGTGCAACAACTTACATTTAATGTTTTTTTTTTTTTGAGACGGGGTCTGGCTATGTCACCCAGGCCGGAGTGCAGTGGCTCTACCTCGGCTCACTGCAAGCTCCACCTCCCCGGTTCATGCCATTCTCCTGCCTCAGCCTCCTGAGTAGCTGGAACTACAGGCACTCGCCACCACGCCCGGCTAATTCTTTGTATTTTTAGTAGAGATGGGGTTTCACCGTGTTAGCCAGGATGGTCTCAATCTCCTGACCTTGTGATCCGCCCACCTCGGACTCCCAAAGTGCTGGGATTACAGGCGTGAGCCACCACGCCCCGCCAACTTACATTTAATTTGCATCGATATATTATGTTCATGGAACTAGCAAAACTTCAAATTAGAAGAGACCTTACAAGGACAGACATCAAATTCAACCCTTAGAACTACAAAGAAGTGGACACTTCTACATTTTACAAGTATGCCCCTTACACTTTTAAATAGCTTCGACTTTTAGAAACATTGTTTATATTTAGTGTTAACTTTCCTTCTCTGATTTATGACAATTAATAGTGGTTCAATTAATAATACATGTATTAAATTTTATTTTGTTAGGCTCTGAAGGTACTGAAATAAATGAGACATATTCATCATAGATAATACAAGGTAGAGAAAAAGAAAATCTACCAAATTTGTAAGGATAGAGGATACATGAAGGAAAAGTAACAGGGTGATTTTAGAACATGTAATTAACAGATTTAACCTAGTCTGAGTAATCATAAATTTATGTTTAATATTATGTCTTCTCCACTAGACTAAACATTATGTAAAGAGAAAGACTTTTTTTAATCTCTGTATTTCTAGCATCTGGAAAACATCTGACTTTATAGTTGTATTTTTATTTTGTTACTTCTATTGTTCCATTTTGTCTAGATATTTTAAGAACTTTTATAAGTTTATAATCTAATTCAACCTTGAATTATTTACAAATCTATCAGGTTTTTAAAAAATTCTAAGACAGGTATAAAAATTGCTTTTATTGTTCTAAATTTTTTTTAAAAATCTGATGTTGTGTGTGTGGTAGGTGGTTAGTGAGGAGGAAGAGAAGTTGAAAATTCTCTAGGTAAAATTGTGAAGCTGAGAGGATTCCCATATACCTCTTACCCAGTTTCTCCTATTATTAGCATCTTACATTAAGATGGTACATTTTTTACAACTAATGAACAATATTGGTATACTATTATTAGCTAAATTTCCTTATTTATTCATTAAAATTTATTTATTCCCTTAGTTCTGCCTAATGTCCTTTTTACTTTCCAGGATTCCATGTGAATCACAGCATTACGATTAGTTATCTTGCTAAGATTTCTCTTGGCTGTGAGAGTTTCTCAGATTTGCTGATTCTTAAAGACCTTGAAAATTTTGAGAAACACTAGTTAAATATTCTGCAGAAAGTCTCTCAACTAAATTACATATTTAGGGTGTGTGTATTCTGTGATTACAATGGTGTCATGGTTTTCTGGGGGAAAGACCATAGAGGTAAAATACCACTGACATCACATTATATCATGGCTACATACTATCGCATGCATCGACATGACTCAGCACTTTGGATATTGACCTTGATCATCAGGTTGAAGTGATATTTCTCAGACTTCTCAACTGTAAAGTTGCTGTTTTAATCTCTTCCATATTTACTCTTTGGAAGAATGTCATTATCCGTAGACTGTACAGGGAGTGGGAAGTTACACCCCACTTCTTTGAAGGCAGAGTATCTACATTAAGTTATTTGGAATTCTTCTGCATTGGAGATCTTTCTCTTCCCTCATAGGTGGTGTTTCAATATATCCTCTTTCAAAAATAATATCAAAAGATGTAATATTACTAAATATACAGAATATGTAAACATTATGAACCCCTAGAATTAATTAATGTTTACAGAACACTATATCTTACAACTGCAGAAAGAACACTTTTAAAAAAATACACATAAAATACTCATTAAGATAGACTATAGACTGGGCTATAAAAAGAGTTTTTTCAAAATATTAAGTCATAGACAGATAGCATGTTCTCTTAAGAATAATAGGTAATAACTACAGTGTTTTTATTCAATATTTAAAACCTAATCAATGTACTTTTAACAATGTGTGAAGGAACAATTGTAAAGTAAATTAGTACATATTTTCAACACAATAAAGATAACAGAACATATCAAGCATTTTGGACTGCAAGTAAGTACTGCTTAGAGGAAATCATATACCTTTAAATACATACATTAGGAAAGAAGAAAAGTTTTAAATAAACTGTCTAAATACCAAGAAACTTGAAAAATAAAATCATGTTGAACCTAAAGTGAGTAGAAAGATGAAAATAATTAAAAGCAGAAATTTAAAAAATAGAAAAACAAAAAATACAAGGAAAGTGAGCAAAACCAGTTGTTTTTTCAAAAAGATGAATAATATCAATAAAATCATTAAAAAGCCAATAAAAGAAAATATAAGTTACTGAGATCAGAGATGAGAGAAAATTATGACAGATTAAAAATAAATTAAAAGGAAAATAATGGAATATTATCATAAACTTGATGCCAATATACTTTTAAATGATGAAATAAGCAAATACCTTAAAATAAAGTATCAAAAGAAAAATAAAAACATTTAATAGCAAGTAGCTCTCTCTATATTAAATAGACAGAATTTGTAATTTGAAAAAATAAATCCAATGAGAAAACTCTTAAGCCCAGATGGCTTCAGTGGAGACTATTAACACATATTTAAGAAGAAACTAAAAAAAATTGATTAACTGACAGAGTCAGCATATTAAAAATGTATTTTTCTAAAGATGGTGCTAACAGACTAAAATGGAAATCACTGATGAGAAGAAAAATATTAGCAATATATATATGCCTGGCAAATAATTTATGTCTAAAATATACAATAAATGTTATGAATCAATAATAAGATAACAAATCATTCGTAAAATGGGCAAAAGATTTAATAAGTACATCCTAAAGGGAACTGTAAGAATAACTAATAAAAAAAGTTAAAGATGCTGCATAATATTAGTCCTTAAAACTGAAACTTTAATCCAGAATTAGATGAAAATACATACTGCTAGAATGGCTAAAATTAAGTAGTGCATCAATGCCAAGTTTTTTCAAAGAAATGGGGCCATTATTCTTCTCATATATTGTTAGTTGGAATATAAAATGGTACAAAAACTTGGAAAACAGTAAATAACATTAAACATAGACTCATGTCTTGACCTGGTAATTACATTTCTTGGTATCGGTCAGGAGATATGAAAACATGTCCATACCAACATGTGCATGAAAGTTTCTAAAAGTTTTATTCATAATAATGCTAAACTAGAAATCACTCTAATGTTCATCAACAAGTGGCTAGATAAAAAATAAGATATATCCATACAATGGGACATTACCTATCAATAATAAAAACAAGCTACCAATACATACAATCTTATGGATTAGAACAACATTTCTACCCTGAGCAAAGGGAACTAAACCCAAAAGAGCATGTTATATATAATTCCATTCATGCAAATTCTATGAAAGAGAAATAAAATTTATAATAAGAAAACATTTTAATGTTTGCTTGGGACATGGGCAGGCAGTAGTGATTATAAATGTGCGTAATACAAAGTTTTTAACGATGGAAATATACTCTGTTGATTCTGGTTGTGATGAAATGGGCACAAGCATTTAACAAACTTGATTTGTACACTTAAAATTAGTGCATTTTGTTTTGTGTAAATTATACATCAATAAAGATATTCAAAATACATGTCATTACAAAGTTAAGAAGTAATTTTTATAGTTACTTCTTGTGTATATATCTTTAACATACATGGAAGTATTTTCTGAAGTAAATTACTAGAAGCGAAACTTATTTATCATGTGGCAGATTTTTGCACATTTTAATAAAGTTGTAAATTTACTCTCCCTAAAGCATTATGGATATAGTTTGTTTTGTAAAACTTAGCGTTTTAATCTTTGTCTCTTAATTGGAATATTTATTTACATTTAATACAATATCTGCTATATTTAGACTTACTATTCCATATTAGCATTTATTTTATATTTGCCCTGCATGTTTCATGTTTTCTTTCTTTTTTCTCCATTTGTTGGTTTTATTATATATTCATATTACGTATTATCTGAGACAAATTTCTGATATCACCTAGCTATTCTTTTAGTTGTTACTCTAAAGCTTATAGAATATATCTTTTAGTTATTAAATTTCAATATAGATTATTAATTTTATCATTTTCCAGAATCTCCAAAGATTTTAGTGCAGTCAATGTTTTAATTGGAAAATTTTCTACTGTTCTATATTCCAGTTCAATGATTCTTTACCTAGCCTTTTCTAATCCACTTTAAATCTATTCATTGATTTCTTAACATTTTATTTCATTTTAAAGTTTTAGGCTGGACACAGTGGCTCATGCCTGTAATCTCAGCACTTTAGGAGGCCAAGGCGGGCAGATTGCTTGAGCTCAGGAGTTTGAGACCAGCCTGGGCAACATGGCAAAACCTGTTCTCTATGAAAAATAGAAAAATTAGCCACGTGTGGTGGTCCCAGCTATTCAGGAAGCTGAGGTGAGAGGATCTTTTGAGCCCAGGAGGTGGAGATTGGAGTGAGTCAAAAAAATTTAATATGCCTATTATAACCCTTTCCATGTTTTAAAATTATAACAAGTTTTCACTGAGAAACTTTTCTATAGCAATTATGTTTCTAAACTCATCTCCTACAATTCTTCTAAACCACGTATAAAAGCTCATTCGACTTGCCATCGCCCAAAAATGCGTAGAGATTTTCCATGTCTTAACCTGTTTGGATATGTTTCTGTCCTCTGATTTATTAAAACATTTCCTATCTTTCAAGTTACAGGTGAAACTTGGCCTTCTGCACAAAACTGTCCTAATCTGAAGATATATATTTTGCAAGACTGAAGATATATTATTCGAGACTTTTTCTAGTACTGTTATTCATACACATTACATATTGTATTTTGGAGTGTGTGTATATTTGTGTGTGTATTATTTTATGTATATCAAAAGCTTTGTCAAATCAGGGAAAGCTCATGTTCTTTGGCATTATCCAGTACAGATAGCACAGTGTCTTACCTTTAATATATTTACAATAAATATAAGCTATGAATAAGACTATGGAGAGACAGCATTAACTAGTAGAAAGACTATGAAAGCTAAATATCAATTTAAGAAATGCTTCAAATCTTAATTATTCTACTTAATAACTGTGTGATATTGAACAGCTTAAGCTGAGACTCAGTTTCTTATATATAATTTTGTAATATTAATATCTATTTTGCAAATTATTAAGAATATTTAATTGAAAAATGCATACAAAACACTCATGCCAGCATAATGAACATTAATATTAGTTTATACGTTCATAGATCTTTGCTTCCATAGTCAAATGTTCAAGTGTTTCTGACCAAAATTTGTAGATTGCTTTTTGGTGATATTATTCCAAGTTTAGGTTATACCAAGGCATGCTGGTGAGTAAGTACTCAAGTAAATATTGAAAAGAAAATACAGACATTAACAGCATTTGAAATTTCCCCTTTATTCTCAAAAAACACATAATATTGGTATTATATGAATGAATGGGATCAGGATGCACAGTAACATACCTTCACAACTTTCAGTAGTTTGACTAGGTAGTATTTTGGGGAAAGTATAGAACAAACCAGGTTATAGCCTACTACTCTGCCTCACTTTCCAAACAAATGTCTTTCCTCTAGTCTTGGAAATTATTTCATGTGAAAAATAAAAAGACTCATAAAGATCTCATTCGGCCATTTCTTTCTTGGCTAGAACATTTCTGACATTTCAGTATTTTCTCACTTTCTATAATTTGAGAAAAAAATATTTTATATAAATTTTTGTTTGTCTGGCAACTTTCCTGCTACTACCTAAAGACTTTGCAAAACAACAATAACCATGGATGACAGTTTACGCCATAACTCCACCAACCCATTTGGAATATTCTACCATGTGGTAGAAGCTTCTTTGCTTTTGCCTTTAGGGGCCTGAGCTTTGTCAAATGGTTCCTTGTCTTTTCTTGAGAACAGGAACAGTGTTCAAGCACAAAGCCAGCCCCAGAAAACAGTTAGGCCAGCATAAATGTTGTTGATCCAAGGAAAAATAAATACATAAATGAGTGAACAAATGAGTGAATAGTAAGAGATTTCTGATCTCTAGAAAAATGTATTTAAAAAGTGAGACAGTTTGGATTTTTCTGAATTTATCTATTAATTAAGAGAAAATATTAACTTAATATGTGTGTATTATGTAATATGCTATAAATGTATCCTTACCACTTATTTAATGTAAGCCCCTGAGCCACTCTTTGACATGAGACTTTGCTATTATTTAACTAACCTACAGATGAGAAAAATGTAACAAACAGAGATATAACTAGTTAAGGGAAGCTTGTAAGTAAAGGAGGGGCTGCCCAGTGGATTGAGTCCCTTGAAATAACTTCCTGCACCACTCAATATAACATTATATAAATTAACTCCTCTTTATCATCTTGTTACTATGCTGACTCCATAGAACTAAGTCCCATGTCCTGTCTGATTAGCCTCTTCTCTTGTACCAGAGACCTTGGAGATCTATATGATTTAAAGGAATGTTTGACTGGGTTTCATCACCTATAGTCTTTGATTTTCAAATTTCATGTCTTTTCCCAAGAAGAGAGTGATTTCCTTAAGACAAGGACTGACATGCTTTTTCTAGTACAGACAATAAGGAAGTTTTAATAAGGATATGCATATATTCAAAAAAGTCAAATTCTACATCAAGAGTGTAAAAACAAAACTTAATTTAGTGAAGAGGAGTTGATGGAAAGTGCTCTGAATAGCATTCATTGATATCCCTAAATAAAACTGTATTAATGACTTTTTTGCAGAAATGTAGCTGGGTAAACACATATGCACATTTCTGAGATGTCTATATTTACAATATTTAATATAATGCAGTGCCAAAATATTTTGAGCACTTATTTTGTGGTTAACTCAATTACTCAAATGGTATTTTTTGACTATCTAGGATGAACATATTAGCCCTGATATTAAAGGGAAAAAACATAATATATATCTCAAGAATTCTGTGTTACTTTCACATAAATAATTTGTCTTCCCAAATTAGCAAATAAAAGGTAAAAATAAAGAAAATTAGTCCAAAATATAGAAGACTATGGAGAGTGGACATTCTTTGTGTTTATGGATTAGAGATTTATCATTTGGTAGAGAAAATAATTCTCAGAGCCTTCAAGTACTCTACATAAACCAGTAATTTTACCCTAATCACCTAGAATATTCCCTTTTCTCACTCTTTAAAAAGACCTTTTAAAGTCTTCCTTTCTTCTCAAGTATACCTTTTTCCAACCAGCAATAACTTTGCTTCACACGTAATTGAAAAATGTAGATGTAAGCAGAGGGGAATATTTTTTGTCTTCCTTTAATTAATTGTTAATCTTCTAGTGTCTATAAACTATCCACACATATTGCTTTTCTTCTAGTCGCCAGAAATTCTGCTTTTGTACTCTACCTGGGTTCCATAAACAATACAAAAATTTCTACTTGCCATTTCCACTATTAGAAACCCAGGTCAAGCTACCATCATTTCTTTCTTGGACTACTGCAAAAGATCTAACTGAGGACAGGCTTTAAGGTGGCTGACTAGATACATCTTGTGCATATCCACAAACAAGAACCTAAATAGTGAGTAGAAAATCACACTTTGAATATATCACCTAATTAAGAAAACTGGAATTCAACAAAGAAGTGACAAGACACACATAAAAGAGAGAAGGAAGCAAGAAAAGAGGAAAGTGAGGGAAGCAAGGTCACCTGACTCGCCATGATTGGCTGGGAGCCGGAGAGACTTCCCAATATGAGGAAAAGTTAAATGAGAGATACCCAACTAGTCCATATTTTCACCATGGATTCCTACAATGCTAGCCATAGGAGAGCCACTTGATCCTCACTGGCCCTGAAACTAACATAGAAAGCTGCATGGAGATGGTACAATGATTCTACTCCGGAGAGGAAGTTTACTCTGGATTCCACAGACCCTTCCAGTCCTAAGCAGCTATAGCAAGGTGCCATTTTGAGAACCAAGCCCCCAGTAGACTGCACCTTGCTAGAGGGCTTAACCACACCTGCATCTCCATATCCCTGAAGCTCCACTGACAACCCCTGTCTACAACCACTGCTGTGGCTGGCTACTGTCACTGAAGCCAAAGCACAGGCCACTGGTGGTGACCCCACTACCTCCAGAAGAGGAGCCACTACACATATTCACAATCCCAGGGTCCCCTGCCCTCAGCTGCCTTCACTGTGGACTGCTGCTGCTAGAGCTAAACTGTGAGGAAAGCCTGAGCTACTGCTGCCTGGACGGAAGCACAAGTAAAGTGCATGTTTACACTCATTTGCATACTGTTACTGCATTGAAAGCAACCCCACCCTCCCCAGTGGTAGGACTGCAGCACAGGTACTGCAGTCCCCACTCAGGAATTCCACTGGGGGGCTGAGGATCACTTCACGTCTGCCTATTACAGCCAGCATGTGCACACATTATTGGAAGGCCTAAGGACAAGGTAATCTGGCCTGGCTTTGCCCCATACCCCCAATGCCAGAGCATGAGGTCCTGTGGCCTAAGGATTTCCCAGCCCAGTTTATCATTATAGGTACCTGAGCCCTTCTCCTGGGGTCCTGAGGTTGAGCTGGCCCACACTACTGCTACCACCACAGCTGGCACCTACCTGCACATGATGGAAACTGGTCCACCCAGACCATTACAGGCACTGCCAACAGCAGTGTGCAACACTTGGAACCCAGAGGGTTGTGCTGTCACTGCTACCACATTGCCCATACCACATCTGCTATCCAAATGCCCTGCCGACTGCTGTCAATAATGTCATCTGAGAAAGCCACTTGAAAGCCAAGAATAGACCCACCTGGACCCAATAACACTGGTGCCAGCATATGTAGCTCTAGGGCCAAAGGACTGTCATGCTCAGCAATTTGATGCCACCACAAGGCTATAAAACTGCCCCAACTGACATCCCAGTCCCAAGCAAAACTTTATTACTGACTCTACTAATAACTGCACCCTAAGCCATCAAGGATATCACAAACATTTCTGATGTTGTTTATAACTGAAGAAATTATATACAGAGATTACTCTACTGCAGGAACTCAGAATCAAAGTAAAAGTGCCCTACAGAACAAACATGATAGATCCATCTTTAGAAAAATGCCTTACAAAAGCAAATTTAAAAAGTTGGAAGAAGTAACTTTAACACCAAATATATATCAATGTAATGACAGAGAACCCATGGAAAAAAAAAAAAAAAAATGACACCTCCACAGGAAAAGAGTAATTATCTAACAATAAATACCAATTAAAAATAAATTTACAAAATCTTGGAGAAATAATTTAAAATATTGATTTTAAAGAAGTTTAGTGAGTTATAAGACAATATTAGAAAACAATACAAAAAGTCAGAAAACAATTCACAATTTAAATGAGAAATTTACCAAAGAGATAGAGTTTTTTAAATAACCAAGTAGAAATTCTGGAACTAAATAACTCATGAACTATATACAAAATACATCTGCAAGCTTCAAAAACAGACTAGATCAAGCAGAAAAAAAAAATCAGAAATTGAAGACAAGCCTCTTGAAATAACCCAGTCAGACAAAAGTAAATAGAATTTTTAAAAATAGGAGTATAGTTTATAAGACATATGGGACACCATAAAGTGAACAAATTTTCAAATTTTCAGGTTCCCATAAGACAGAGAACAAAAGGATTAGAAAATCCACTTTTAAAACAATAGATGAAAACTTCTGAGGTCTAGCAAGAGATTTAGACATCCATATACAGTAGGCTCAGATATTACCACATAGTAAAATGCAAAGAGGTCTTCTTTATGGTATGTTTTGACAAACTGCAAAAATCAAATAAGTCTAAAAACAGCAAGAGAACAGTGTCTAGTCACTTGTAAAGAAAGCTTTATCAGCCTAACAGTGGATTTCTCAGCAGAAATTATACAGACCAGGAGAGAATGGAATTATATGTGCAAAATGCTGAAAGAAAACCTGATAGCCAAGGATACTATAAAAAGAAAGATTATCGTTCATAAATGAGGCAGAAATAAAGTATTTTCCAGACAAGCAAAAGTTGAGGGCATTCATCACCACTAGATTGACCCAATAAGATATGTGTAAGGGAGGCCTACACTTGGAAGCAAAGATTGTTATGTATCATTATGAAAATGTAAAAACCACTGGTAGAGCAAACACACAGACAAGGAAAAGATTTAAGTGCTCTCTGTACAGAAAACCAACAAATCAGAATGACAGACAAAAAGAGGGAAATAACAGAGAATAAATTAATAAAATGATAAGAATAATCTTCCACATAACAGTAATAACTTTGAATGTAAATAAATTAAAATTTCTACTTAAAAGTTGTCGACTGGCTGAACGGAAAAAAACAAAAAACAAAACAAAAACATGATCCAACTGTATGCTGCCTACAAGAAACTCATATCACCTGTAAAGACACATACATTTACAGTAAAGTCATGTGAAAAGATTTCCCATGATAAAATAAACCAAAAGTGAGCAGGAATAATTATACTTGCATCACATAAAACAGACTTCAGTGTAGCCAGTGAAGAGGAAAAGATTCTCATTATATAACGAAAGAAGGATCAACTCAGTAGGAGGTATCACAATTCTTAACATATATCCACCAACATCAGATAATGTGTATATATATAACAAATATATTTAAAGGGAGAGATAGATAGACTCCAATACAACTATTGCTTGGAAATTCAAATCACCATCAGCACTATAAAAAGAAAATTAAACAAAAAAATTGACAAGAAACATTTGATTTCAACAGCCCATTAGACCAAATGGACCTAACAGACATTTACAGAACATTTCATTCAACAGTGACAAAATACGCCTTTTTCTCATTGGAATATGGAACATTCTCAAGGATAGACCATATGTTAGGACACAAATCAAGTGCCAAAAAATTTAAAAAATAAAAATTATAATCAAGTATATTCTCAGAAAACAATAGAATAAAACAAGATATCAAGTACAAAAGGAATTTTGGAAATTCTACAAATCCTTGAAAATTAAACAACATGTTCCTCAATGACCATTTGGTCAAGAAATAAAGAGGAAGTCAAGAAGCTTTTTGAAACCAATGAAAATAAAAACACATTGTACTAAAACCTGTGGGATTCAGCAAAAGCAATTTAAAGAGGGAAGTTTATGCCAGTAAGTGCCCGCATTGAAAAAGTCAAAAGATTTCAAATAAGCAATTTAATGATTTACCGTGAAGTACTAGAAAAGCAAGAATGATCCATATCCAATATTAGCTAATAAAATAGATAACAAAGATCAGAAGATAACTACATGAAATAGAGACTAAAATAACAATACAAAGAATCTACAAAATGAGAAGTTGATTTTTCAAAGTCAAACAAAATTAATAAACCACCAGCTAGAATAAGGAAAAAAGAGAGAAGATAAATAAATTTAGAAATAAAAAAGAAGACAATTGATACCACAAAAATGCAAGAGGGTATCAGAGATTACTGTGAACAACTATGCACTAAAATACTTGAAAACCCAGAGGAAATGAAAACATTCCGGAACACATACAATCTACTAAGACCAAATCAGGAAGAAATAGGAAGCCTGAAGGGACCAGTAACAAGGAAGATCAAAGCAGTAATAAAAGATCCGTTATCGAAGCAAAAAGTACAGCAGTGGATAGACTCGCTGCTGAATTCTACCAAACTTTGAAAAAATAACTAACACCAATGATTCTTACACTATTCAAAATAATTCAAGAGGAGAACATTCTCCTTAAATAATTCTATAAGGCTATAATTACCCTGATACAAAAATCAGACAGGTATGCAACAAAAAACTACAGGCCAATATTCCTGATGAACGTAGACATAAAAATACCTCAAGAAAACATTAGCAAACTGCATCTCATAGCACATAAAAATATACAAAATGATACAATGGAATTGATTTAAGGGGTGTAAAGATAACTCAACATATACAAATCAATAAATGTGATACATCAACAGAATGAAGTTTTAAATACAAAAATTATCTAATCATTTCAATAGATGTAAAAAAATCATTTCATAAAATTCATAATCTCTTCATGATAAAAACTCTCGGCAAACTAGATTTAGAAGGAATATACCTAAACATAATAAAGGCCATATATAACAAACTAAGAACTATCATAATACTTAATGGGGGAAAAGCTGAAAGCCTTTTTTTCTAAGAACTGGAACATGACAAGGATTCCCATTTTAAACATTCCTATTCAACATTGTACTAGAAGGCCCAGCTAGAGCAAGCAAGTATGATAATCAAATAAAAGGCATCCAAATATGAAAAGAGGAAGTCAAATTGTCTGTTTTATCATTGTCTCATCTTATGTCTTGGAAAACCCAAAGATGACAATAAAAACTTTTAGACCTAGCAAATTTAGTAAAGTTGCAGGATACAATATTATTATACAAAAATCTATAGCATTTATATACACCAATAATAAGCCGAAAAAAATCAAGAAAGCAATTCTATTGACAATGGTGACAAAAATTAAAATAACTGGAAATAAATTTAAGCAAGGAGGTACAATATTTCTACAGGGAAACCTACAATGCACTGATGAAGTAAATTGAAGGTGACACAAACAAATGGAAAACATAGCATGCTTATGAATAGAAAGAACTAATATTGTTAAAATGACCATACTCCCCAAAGCAATTTGTAAATTCAGTGCAATCAATACCTGTCAAAATACCAATGTCATTTTTCAAAGAATTAGAAAAAAAATTCTAAAATTTTTATGGATCCAAAAAAGGAGCCCAAATAGTGAAAAGCTATTCTAAGCAAAAAGAACAAAGCTGGAGGAATCACACTATCCGAATTCAAAATATGAGAGCATGGTAGCAAAAACAGTATGGTATTGGTATAAAAACAGACACTTAGACCAATGGAACAGAATGGATCATCCAGAAATATATTTATGTATTTACAACCAACTGGATTCCAACAAAGGCAACAAGAACATACATTAAGGAAAAGACACCTTCTTCAATAAATGGTGCTAGGAAAATTGAATGTCTTTATGCAGAATGAAACTAGACGCCTATCTCTCACCATATACAAAAACCAACTCAGGATGGATTAAAGATTTAAATTTGAGACTCGAAAGAATGAAGCTACTAGAATAAAACATAGAGGAAACACTTCAGAACATTGATCTAGAAAAATATTTATGAGTAAGGCCTCAGAAACAGACAATAAAAACAAATATAGACAAATGAAACTATTTTAAAGTAAAAAGCTTCTGCACAGCAAAGGAAACAATCAAAAGAGTGAAGAGAACCTACAGAATGGGAGAAAATATTTGCAAACTCTTTATCTAATTATGGGATTTTAATTAGAATATACGAGAAACTTAACCAGCTCAGCAGTGAATAAACCAAATGATCGCATTAAAAGTGGGCAGAGACATGAATAAACATTTCTAGAAATAAGACATACAAATGACCAACAGGTACATGAAAAAATGCCCAACCTCACTACTCATCAGGTAAATACAGTTCAAACCACAATGAGATATCATTTTACCCCAGTTAGAATGGCTTTTATTAGAAAGAGAAAAAGTAGCAAATACTGGAGAAGACGTGGAGAAATGAATTCTTTTTTCTTTTTCACTTTCTTTGCAGCATACCAACATGGCACATGTATACATATGTAACAAACCTGCACATTGTGCACATGTACCCTAGAACTTAAAGTATAATTTAAATAAAAGGAGAAAGGAGTTCTTATACATTGTCAGTTTGGAATGTAAATTAGCAAAGCCACTATGAAAATCAGTATGAATTCTCAGAAAACCAAAAATAGAACTACTATATGATTTAGTAATTCCACAACTGGATATCTATCTAAAAGAAAAGAAATTATTACATCAAAAGAATACCTGGACTCATATTTATTGCAGCACTATTCACAATAACCAAACTATGGAGTTAATCTAAGTGTCCATCAATGGATGAATGAATACAGAAAATGTGGTATATACACAAAATGAAGCATATGAGCCATGGTACTTAAGAAATGTTATATTCCTTAAAATAAGTTTCCCAAATTAATTTAAAATTTATTATTATGTTCTTGGTGAAGGTCACAAAATGAGACACTGAGTATTTTGTATATATAATTCAGTGTAATCCACTAAAGATTATACTTTTTTTGTAACTGCATTCTGGTCAATGCTGACTCCTGAATTCCTTTGCTCTGTGTTTAGCTATAATTAAATTGCTGAAGCATAGAGGCAGTTACTAAGCCAGAAAGCAACTTTTCCACATGACTCATTAAAGAGATCTGATGCTCAGCCTAAACACGTGATGAGATTAAATGTGATGAAAGCTGATTGTGTGCTCTCTAAATTGTTTTAGGAAATTGCTTAACAGAAATTATTCCAAAAATTCAACCTCAAAGATAACTGAGCTTTCACTGAGTTGCCAGATTTAGGTTGAGCAAAAGAAAAGATGAGCAAAAACATACTTAGATATAAGTCATCAAATGCAAAAATAAGACTACACTAAAAAGAGCGTTTCTGATGGTTTCATGTGTGAAACTCAAATTCTGTGCCCATAAATTCTATTTTGTTGAGACACTATATGTATATACCTTAGATTTACACACTTACCCCACAAATATTTCATTTTTATTTGTATATTTTTATATTATATTATTAAAAGCAATTATTGAAATAAATTGAGTATTATCCTAAGAAAACAAACATCAGAATGATAATCAACATAGCACCATTAATACTAATCTTGAATGTGTCCCTAAAAGATCAGAAAAATGCTTGAAACTCTACAATAAATTCTATGCAAAAGTAGGGTGCACAATCTAGAGAAGTAATATTTTTCTGCTATTAGAACAATTCCAGAGTAGGTTGGACAACCTGGGCTAGATTCTGCCAATCTAGTTGTATAATTTCGTGTGTGATTCTCTAAAGAATAATAAATTATCAGTGACAATGTCATATAGAGAACTGTATCTACATATAGAGTGAAATTTCCAGGTTTTTTTTTCTTTTATTTTAGGTTCTGGGATACATATGCATAACATGCAGGTTTGTTACATAGGTATATGTGTGCCATGGTGGTTTGCTGCCCCTATTGACCCGTTCTCTAAGTTCCCTCCCCTCACCCTCTATGCCCCAACAGGCCTGGTGTGTGTTGTTCCCCTCCCTGTGTCCATGTGTTCTCATTGTTCAACTCCCACTTTTGTGTGAGAACATGCGGTTTTTGGTTTTCTGTTCCTGTGTTAGTTTGCTGAGGTTGATGGCTTTCAGCTTCATCCATGTCCCTGAATAGGACATGATCTCATTCCTTTTTTTTTTGGCTGCATAGTATTCCATGGTGTATATGTACTACATTTTCTTTATCCAGTCTATCATTGATTGGCATTTTGGTTGATTACATGTCTTTGCTATGCATATGTTCATTGCAGCAGTATTCACAATAGCAAAGACATGGAATAGACATAGTGCTGCAATGAACATATGCATGTATCGTTGTAATGGAATTATTATATTCCTTTGGGGATATACCCAGTAATAGGTCAAATGGTATTTCTGGTTCTAGACCTCTGAGGAATGACCACACTGTCTTCCACAATGGTTGAACTAATTTACATTCTCACCAACAGTGTAAAAGCATTTCTATTTATCTGCAACCTTGCCAGCATCCACTGTTTCTTGACTTTTTAATAATCATGATTCTGACTGGCATAAGATGGTATCTCATTGGGGTTTTGAGTTGCATTTCTCTAATGATCGGTGATGTTGAGCTTCTTTTCATATGTTTGTTGGTTGTGTAAATGTCTTCTTTCGGGAAGTGTCCATATCCTTTGCCCACTATTTGATGAGGTTGTTTGTTTTTTTTTTCTTGTAAATTTGTTTGATTTCCTTGTAAATTCTTGATATTAGACCTAACATTCCATCTTCATGGATATGAATAATCAATATCATGAAAATGGGCATACTGCCCAAAGTAATTTATAGATTCAATGCTATTCACGTCAAACTACTACATTCTTCACAGAATTAGAAGAAAAAAAAAACTACTTTAAATTTCATATGGAACCAAAGAAGAGCCTGTTAGCCAAGACAATCCTAAGCAAAAAGAACGCAGCTGGAGGCATCACACTACCTGACTTCAAACAATACTACAAGGCTACAGTAACCAAAACAGCATGGGACTGTTACCAAAACAGACATATAGACCAATGGAGCAGAACAGAGACCTCATAAATAATACGACACATCTAAAACCATCTGATCTTTGACAAACCTGGCAAAAACAAGCAGTGGGAAAAGGATCTCCTATTCAATAAATGGTGTTTGGAAAACAGGCTAGCCAGATGCAGAATACTGAAACTGGGTCCCTTCCTTACACCTCACACAAAAATTAACTCAAGATGGATTAAAGACTTGAATGTAAACCCAAAACCATAAAAATCCTAGAAGAAAACCAACGCAATACCATTCATGACATAGGTAAAACCTCATGACATGGGTAAAAACCTCATAACAAAAATGCCAAAAGCAATTGCAACAAAAGCCAAAATTGAAAAATGGGATCTAATTAAACTAAGGACCTTCTTCACAGTAAGAGAAAATATGATCAGCGTGAACAAGCAACTTCCAGAATGGGAGAAAATTTCCTAAGGATTTAAATGAAGATCTCAAAGGAAAACAGAGTACAGCTCCAAAAGCTTATGCAATACTGGATACAGTTTTCTAACCCTCCTGAAAAAATATGTATGATGATTTTCTGGATAAATTTAAAATAAGACCATCTTATAAAATGCAATTATATCCAATTTACCAAGACCTTAAAACCAGAAGGAAATGAACGATGCAAAGGAAATGAAAAAATTGGGGGATGCTAATAGATGGTTATGACACCTTGTGTATTTTTAATAGTGTCTATTCTGAGGTTACATTTGAACAAGACAGTTGAGTGAGATTTCACTCAATGACCATCATGTAATTACTACAGCGCTCTAAAATCATCTCTTAGTGGTTAAAGAGGGGTTACCTTATTAAGATGTGCACCTACCTAATCTTGCTGTTCTTGGATATAGTATTCTGTAACTGTCACTCAGACCAAGTTGAATAATAGTGCTGTTCAGGTAAATATGTAGTTAATCATTTTTTGCTTATGGGATTTGTTTACTACTGAATAAGAGAGGTTGAATTCTCCAACAATTATAGTGAATTTGTCTATTTCTCCTTGAGATCTATCAGGGTTTGCTTTACAATCTTGATGCTATGTTGCTAGGTACATATACATTAGGACATTTTTAAATCTTCTTGAATATTGACCTTTTTATTATTTGCTGTGTCTTTTTATTCCTATAATTTGTTTTGTTCTGAAGTCTGCTTTTTCTGAAAATGACATGGACACTCTAGCTTTATTGGTTAGTATTAACATGTGATCCCTTCCATTTAGGTTATTTTTGTCTTTACATTGAAAGTGAGTTTATGTAGAATCATATAGCTATTTGATTTTTTCTTTTACCCATTACAGTAATAATCCTTGTCTTTTAATTAGCATATTTAGACAATTTATATTTAAGGTAATTATCGCTATAGTTGAGTTAGTATCTTTGCATCTTATATTCCTTCTTTGGTATTTATTGAACACTTTGCATAATTTAATTTTTTCTCTTCTCTTGAAATATCAGTCTTTCTTTAAAAGCATTACTGATTGTTCTAGAGTTGATTAAATGCATTTACAACTATTCCATATCCACTTAAAAATAACACTATTCTGCCTTCCCTGTCATGCAAGTAACTTATAAACTAGTCTTATAAAATGCTTATAAAATATTCTTATAAATGTATACTCAAATCTTCTTTGTTATCTGTTATGACATTCCTACAATTCATTTTACTTATCCTTATGTTATAATCACCTAATACATTGTTACTGTTATTACTCTAACTAAACATTTACTTTTCCAGTCAATTAAAAATAAATAAGACAGAATATTTTATCTTTATTTATTATCTAATATCTTTTCATTCCTTATGCAGATTCAAGATTATTACCATTCTCTCTAAAGAACTTTTAAAAATATTTTTTGCAGGGCAAGTATGCTGGTAATCATTTTCCTGAAAGTCCTTATTTCTTGTTCACTTTTGAAATTTAATTTCACTGCATAGTGAATTCAAGGCTTTTTTTTCTTTCTTTCAACATCTTACATATTTTATCCGTTCTCTTCTCGGTTACACAGTTTCTGTTAAATATTTGCTATAATCTTATCTGTATACATGTATAGGTAAGGTTTGTATTCCCCTTTTTCAATTTTTTACTCTTTCTGATACCATATTATGTGTTTTTATAGTTGTACCACTTCTTAGATGTTTTGTTATATTTTTCTTTGCTATTTTTTCGATTTGCATTTAGTTAAGCAAATATTTACTGACAAATATTCAAGCTCATGTATGGTTCCCTTGGCTGGGTCTAGTCTACTATAGACATTCTTGATTTCTGTCACAGTTGTTTGTATTTTTTTTTAATTTCTAGCCTTTTCTTTTGATACTTCTTAGTGTTTTCATCTCTGTGCTTATATTACCCATCTGTTCTTACATGTTGTTAATTTTTTAAAATAGAGTACTTAACATATTAATTATAGTTATTGTAAGTGGTTTGCTCAAAACTTCAAAATCTGTGATATCTGAGTCAGGTCTAATGCTTTCTTTGTTCTTTCAGGCTTTTTTTTTTTCCATCATTGAGCATATCTCAATTTCTTGTTGAAAGTAAAGCTTAATGTTCTAAGTAATAGAAACTGAGATAAACAGGCCTTTATTGTGAGGTTTTAAGTTAATCAGGCTAGAGCTGGGTTGTGTTTAATGCTTGCTATGGCTGCAGGTACTAGAGGCTTCCAATTTCTCTATTGCCATTGTTTTTGTTTTGTTTCCCAATGTCTTTGAACTTCCTGAAAACTCCTAAAATAGATTCTGCATCTTGCAGCTCTGCCAACTTTAATCTTCTGTCACAATACTGGAGCTCTATTTTTGGTGGAAAGGTATAAGGAAGGGCAAGTGTTCTATAATATTATGATTAAATTTTATCTTTTAGTTGGCCTGTGTTCCTATGCTGTGGTCTTAACAAGAGTATCTTAGCTTATTTTCTTTTTCCCTTAGAAGAAACATGAAGACTAGAGGTGTGTGGAAGCAGAGAAATGCCAGTCTCTTCGACTGGATTAGGATCTAGTAAAGTTGTTTGCTTGTTTGTTTGCTTGTTTAACATATAGAGCAGATCTTTATCATTAAAAATATTTAGAATATTTAGAGGATTTCACAGTGATTATTTTTCCTTTACTCTCACCGGAGCCCCAAGAGTATCATTTTGGTTCTTCACCCTTACATTCTGATGGAATTTCTGGAGGCAAAAAGCCATGAAATTAAGAGGAATTCCCTGGGACTGAGGCCTCAGGAGTTTCTTACTCTTATGCTAGTCCACACTCAGCCTCGCTCAGTTCATAGAAATTACCATTTAAGTGTTCTTACCACTTTACAACTCTGGCAGCTTTACTGCAGGTAAGCAGATCTCAGTTGTAGTTTCTCTATATTAGCTTGTTTTCCAGGTTTTGGGGGGAGGGGTTTCCCCGCAACCACAGTTCTCTGACAGGCCCCAAAAACGTCATTAATTTTCAATTTGTTCACCTTGTTTTCTGGTTGTAAGGACAGATGACAACTTCCAAGTTCTGAATTTTTTTGGAGCTGAAACCAGAAGTCCTAATTACATTTAGTTTTTTTAAATTTTACTATTATTATTATATTTGTTACCATTGTATCCTCTTAGGTGACACAGGAAAGTTAGAGTTGCTGGAATTGGGAGAAATTCTCTTTGCCTAGCTTGGGCCTCCATTCAGAATTGCGTTCTTCCACTACAGTGTAAATCTTCTTTATAAATAAGGCTCAGGTTGTATTTCATAATATTCACTCTTTTTCTTTCTCTTTCAGGGCAAGGAAATATTTCTCATATTTTCACTATGAGAAACTGATAGGTTTCGAATACTGTATTATTATTATTATTATTAGAAACTGTAGTATTATTAGAAACTGTAGTTTCTTATACAGATTCTAGATAGAATCAGTATTAGACTGTTCAGGCTGCCCTAAAAAAATACTGAGTGACTTAAACAACATAAATGTATTTTCTCCAAGTCCCGAAGGCTGGAAGCCAGAGATCAGTGTGCCAGCATGGTTGGTTTCTCATGAAGGCCCTCTTCTTGTCTTGCGGCCATCTCATATTGTGCTGTCCCATGGTACTTATCTCTCTCTCCCTCATCCTTTCTCTATTACATTTTCTTATAAAGCCACTAATCCTATCAGAAGGATATCACTCTTGTAATCTAATATATTTCTGATACCACCAAATCTTCCACCTCCAAATAGCATTACATTTGGGATTAGTTCTTCAACATATATATTTGGGGAGACACAAACATTTCATTCATAATAAATGCCAATGTTCATAGGGGACCCCATAAATTATGGCCCCAAGAGTTTCTCATTCTCATGCTAGTCTATAGTCAATCCCTAGACATTCTTTAATATGACCAGGTATATTTCCCTTCATCATTTTCTGTTCTGGGTAAAGAGATGGCAAGTTGACCTGCACCCTATTATTTGATGTGTCTTTTAAAAAGTTACTGATAGTTGGTATTTTTTTCACTTTTGTTTTTGTTGTTGCTGTAAAGATGGGAATGTGGACTTCTTAGTGCTTTACATGCCAGAGCTAAGACCGGAATTCTAGCATGACTTTTTAGTTTAGTCTTGCTCACTTAGTATTCTAACACATGAGTGTTGCAGTGCTTTCCATATTGTTAACCTCATGCATGGCTTGCTGTTTTCTGTACTTTCCATGACATTTTTATGGAACTCAACATTGCTTTGTGGTTCTCAGCTCAATTATTTTAGCATTTATTTGCCCATTCTATCTTTTTCTAATAGATAGAAGACATGAATCTGACTTATAATTGATCATCTGATTTATTGAAAATCATGGGGCAAATTTTATACATGGGGAAATTTAAGACCTAGAAATATGTATTAATTTTTCAAGATCACCTAGCTAGTTTATGAATGAAAACAAACACCTGTACAACTTGTATTTTTAAATATCTCACTATGTTAATATAGATTATTTTAAGAATAAGCTATAAGTCAATTACTTCTAAATTACTGGAATCTTTCATAATGCATATAGCCATATTCATTAACATTTGGGTATTTTAAGGTTTGCAGTTAATAACTGAAAACTGACCAATGCAGCTTAAAGACATATCAGTTTGTTATCTTACAGAATAAGAAATCCGGATGTAGGCAGTCCAGAGTGGGTTCAGTAGTACAGAGGTGCTATTGGTGATAACAATTATCTAGATTTCACTCTGCTAATTTTAGCATTTAGTCTCATCATTGGGTTGATGAG
Source organism: Pongo abelii (assembly GCF_028885655.2). NCBI lineage: Eukaryota > Metazoa > Chordata > Mammalia > Primates > Hominidae > Pongo > Pongo abelii. The sequence goes on from NC_071994.2 coordinate 83,828,266, forward strand.
TATGTAGTCCTCAGCTGACACTGGAGATTTACATCTGGGTTATAAAGGAAAAGGAAAAATGATGAAGAGTAAAAGGTAAGATTTTACCTTTATATACATGGTATTTTGTTCTCATTAGTCAGAAATAAGCAAAATGATATATTTGAGATGCAAGGGAGAGTGAGAATCAAATATTTTTATTTCTAGCCTTTATAGTAAAGGGAGAGAGGCAAGGGAGATGAGTGTTGAGTCAACAACTCCCAAACCCTACAAATCAATACCCAAGGAGTATTTCTTACATATATAAATAGACATGAGTCCTATAAGAACAAATGTTATGCTTTTTCTCTTAGCTTCAAACTCATCTCTATTCTTTGTTGTGCTAGAGCTGAGACTTTGCAAATCAAATTTCTATTTTTCCAGCTGGTTCCCTCTTAGGTTATGCCAGTAGAATGGTGCTAGAGAGAGAGACAGAGAGGCCAGAGAGGGGAAGGATTTGCTACCTTTGTTTTGCTTCCTATTAATATCAACCCAGTTGCCCTTCACTCTTTCAGCAACTGTTGTGTCCATTTTGCAGGTTTTAATTTTTTTAATATCCCGAAAGACTAGTATCATCATGCTTCCTCAAACACATCAGCAGCAGCTAGATGATCCCCAGCTGAACTGGGACCCTTGTCCATGACCCTATGGTCTCTCACCACTAGTGGGCAGTAACCCTCCTCTAAATTTCTAAATTATAGTAATCCTAATCTCTTCCCTCTGTTCTTTGTCCATGAAGACAAAATCTGCTTTTGCATTTATTACCTCTATATCAAGTTAGTGCTTCCTTATTGCTTTTCCAATTCTCTCTCAAATGCTGATGTCTCCATGACACAGATACTCAAAGGTTCAAAGGTGTTTTTTTGTTTTGTTTTGTGATAAGCTTGAGTGTGTCCTTGAGCTGAATTGAAACTCTTGAAAATGGAAAATGAGATGATAAAAATCCATGTCATACTGTGGCAACATGATTAATCCAGTTATCATCTGTGGTTGATTGTGATAATGTCCTTACTTAAAAAAAGTTCTTCGAAGAACCAAGTGGCTATTATGCCCTTAGCTATTGCAGCAATGACAATGACCATAAGGATCATAGAGTGAGATACTTTTCTTGATTACACTGAAATTCTTATAGAGAATAAAATAATAATAAACTCAAATTTTAAAATTATCAGCTTAAGTCTTGGTCTGGAAACTAGAGAACTTCTATGGTAACCGTAAAAGAACTTCTTATTTTTGTAGCTTCAAGGTTGATGTCACTGATATTGTAATTGTATGTTCTGTAGAATTGCTAACTAAGTTGATTTTCATGGTGGATGCTGCTATGTGCTGGCCAAATCCCCCTTGAATAATCAATACCTTAAGTCTTCCATCTGCTGGCAGTGTTAGATGATCAACCTTAGTTGTGTCATTATCTTTGGAAAATAATTGGACTGTATAAAAATATGTCTCCCAAGGTCATGCCTCATTCCAGAGGCATTCTACATCTCCAGTGACTGATTGATGCTGTTGGCTAAAACCCGGTCCTCTCAACACCACTTGGTGTAATGCTGAAGAGATGTCTTAGCTTCTAAGCTCCTCATAGGATTATCTAAGGCTTAATTGTGCTTCTTTTCCCTTCTTGCCACAAATGTTATTACAAGCATTTTCTAATAATTGTGCTGCTTAACTTTATCTGAAACTTTGCTTCTCAGGAAATCCAACCTGTGACCAATTCACAGCCTTACCAAGTCTCTAATGTAAAAGAAAGATGAGATAATGTCATTGGCTAGGAGAATACTGAGACTGTGAGATGTGAAATAATAACATCTATGTGGACATAGAAAAAATTGTGTATCTTGAACTTCCAGGCCACTCTGAACCTCCAATCACAGTAGAAGCATACTATCTTCTTCTGTCTGACTTTATTTGTCTTCTCTCCATAAATTATCCTGAAATAATCTACCCTTGTAAGTTAATAAGCAGATACCTATTTTCCTTGAGACACATCACAATTAATTCCTGCCATGACACCCACATTGGGAGTCAGATGTAAATATATACCAGGGAGGAAAATACAAAATCTGACCCTAAAAGAAATATTTTATATACTTCTTAAATAATTAAAATGTTTCTTCCAATTTATATGGTCATGAAATTTGTGATGCAGAAATGTGTTGCAAATTATATTTGGGGATGGATTATGTTTGGGGATGGACTCTAAGGTCAATAGTCCATGGAAAATGGAATATTTGCACTGAATTGGGTGAAATTTACTCATGAGCATATTTAGCAGAGATTCTGGATTTCTTTTGTTAGATTATGTAGCTGGAAGGTTAAAAAATTATGTGGCTGATTGGCTGAAATTGAAATTCATTAGTGGCCCACATTTAATGAAGCTGAGATGCCAGAATTTCTTGTCATAATGTAGAGGACAAAATCTAAAAGTTCTGGAAGACAGGAGCACTTGTTTTAATTTGTTGTGGATGTACTATACAACCATACTCCCCGCATTACATTTCTCAAGAAGGTCCAGGAGACACTGTCTTCATGAAGGCATTGAAAAGTAGTTAGTAAAGGGAGCACAAATATCTCAGAAAAGCTCTTTGAGAGCTGCCTCCATAGACTGTAACAGTAGGAAATGTCACTCTAGGGATGTTCTCCTTAATATCAATAATGGTGCTAAATTTGTGGACTAGCAGAGACCAAGTGGCAGTGAGTGTTTCACTGAGATGATTGAAATAGCTAACTGATTAAATTGCCCCTAGGACTGAAAAAAACAACAACAATTTGTTAGGTAGTATTTGTTTTATGCATTAGTTTCTGATTGCTGCTATAACAAATTATCTCAAACTTAATGACAATAAGCAAGACACATTTATTATATAACAGTCCTGCAGGTCAAAAGTCCTTAAATCAAATTCCATCAGGCATGGTTGCATTTCTTCTGGAGGATCTAAGGGATGATCTTTTTCCATTTTCAGTTTCTACAGGGTACCTTTATTTCTTGGCATATGACCCCTTCCTCCATCTTCAAGCTTCAAGTCCAACAACATAACATCTTCAAATCTCTCTTTCTCTGTCTGTCTGATCTCTGTTTCTATTATCACAACTTATCCCCCTCTGTTTCCATCGTTGTATGGCCCTCTTTAACTCAGTTCCTCCTACGACTTTATAAGAAACTTTGAAATTATATTGGATTTGCCTGGACAATCCCCCAATCTCAACAGTCTTAATTACATATACAAAGTTTTTTTTGTCACATAAGGTAACATACTTATAGGTTTCAAAGATATAATTTTATGTGTAAGTTCAAGCTGCAGTGAGGCTAGTAAATTCACATACCTATCCTATGATTATTTCCCTAGTTACTGAAAGTATAATTCAACTACCATATACCTTAGACTTTCACTACAAGATACAAATCTAATAAGAGGTTCTATCTCTAGTTGATTTAATGAAGTCATAAAAATTAGAGAGATACCCAATTGCAAGAATAATGATAAAGGAGAATTAATTTTATTTTCAATACCAACAATAATTTACTTTGGATATGAAACAAGAATACTCAAAAAAATCACAATGAAAGCCGTGAATGCTGATTATGAGAAACACAGCTTCTTCATCAAGGACCTTTTCACTGACCTTCAGTAAAACCAAGAACATCACAGCAACAAAGGGCTATGTACTATACTCAGGAAAACCATTTATTTGCACTGGAGGCAACTGTTCTTGAGAGAGGAAAAGTAAATTGTCCAAGATGTAATATCTTATAAATAGCACAGCAAGGATGAAAAGTATTATATTTTACTAAATCAGTATGAGAATCCTGATTCCTCATTATTATATCCCCAACACTCTATCAGTTTGTTGAACAAATCAATAAATAAACTTGAATAAAGGATCCACATCTCAATTCTCCTCCACCATTCTATATTGCCCTTCATCCCTACATTAAAATGACTATTTCTGCTTTTTTTCTTTAACAATTTATCCCTAAAGTAACTAGAAAGGCCATGCAAGGCACATATTCATGCCAGGGTGGGAGAGGAGAGTCATAGTTTTGCAAAGCAGAGTGTTGGAGGCCAACTAAGTGAACAGCGTATCCAGAAGTAAAGATGGTGGCATGCTGCAGAATACTGATGCCCAGTGCATGGTGAGAAATGCTTCTGTGTGGGAAAAAGATCAGGCATGAGATTTTAAAGTACAAATGAAAAGTTTGATAAGTGTAATATTTAGCCACTCACATTTACTCCACTAAAAATACTAATTACAAAGAGAAATAATAATAAAGTGAAAAAGACTGGAAGAGCTCTCATTCATGAAGTGATCAAACTAAACATCAAAAGTAGGAGAAAAATAAAATCATGTGTAATCTGATAGGACGGAATGAGAACATAGAACATCACTTTAGAGTTCTTCCTATAAACAATGTATAAATTAAATATTATTGTGAGAAAACATCAGAAAAACAAATTAAGGAGCATTATATAAAATTAAATAAATAAATAATGAGAAGTAAAAGAAACATAACAACTAAATGCAACGTGTAATTTGGAACTGTATTATTTTTCTGTAAAGGACATGCGTTGGACAACTGGTAAAATTTTGGTGCAGAGATTACATGGAACTTATTGAACAATATTGTAGTGAGGATTAAATGAGAAAATCAGCATTTAGGACAGGAACTAACCTACTTTACATCTTAAATACAAGCAGTCTAGTTTTATACTTGTGTATATGATTGTACGTTTTAAAAATTCTGTCAATATTCTTTTATTAAACATGGGTTTTCTCTTCCCACACCACTTACAAGACTGAGGAGCAGTCTTCTGCACCAGTTCAACTTCTTTCTTTTGCATTAGTCCCACCACTACTTCATGAAATGGAAAAAGGGCTGACTTATCTGGTTGGTGAGATGGAGGCAAAGTTGAGCTTGTTTCCATGCTGTATCTAGATTTGTATTTCTGAAGACTGAGAAAGTATGAAGCAGAACTCCACATGGTGAACTGTATAGAGCATGGAAAGGTTTTGTGGAGTCAAAAGTCATAGCTACCAGCTCAAATACAGCTTTACTATTAACAAAGCAGTTATTAATACTCATCTTCATCAGACTCCAGTGCATATTTTTAGTGTGGTTCACAATTCAAAAGAAAAGAGGAATTTTACTAAAGGCCATTCTTGGGCCAGGTGTAGTGGCTCACACCTGTAATCTCAGCACTTTGGGAGGCCGAGGTGGATGGATTGCTTAAGTTCAGGAGTTTCAGGCCAGCTGGAACAATACGGTGAGATCCCCATTTCTACAAAAAAAAAAAAAAAAAAAAAAAAAAAAGTTGCCGGGCCTGGTGGTGCACGCATGTGGTCCCAGCTACTCAGGAGGCTGAGGTGAGAGGATCACTTGAGCCCCTGGGGCAGAGGTTGCAGTGCCACTGCACACCAGCCTGGGTGACACAGTGAAAGCCTCTCTCAAAATAATAATAATAATGGCCACTCTCAGAATGTCCAATTTATGGCTATTCTCAGAATGTCCAATTTATGCCACAAAAGATAAGTAGACTCTTGGAATTCAACAAACAACCAATAGAGATGAAAGTTTCTGTAGTAGCTCTGACTTTAGTTATCTTGCACCATGAAGGTCTTTGAACTTTATGCATTGCTGCCAGAATCGCTGTCCTTGATATTTGTTATAGCTTGGATGTGTGTCCCCTCAGACCTCATGTTGAAAGAGCAACAGAAGACAAGCTAAGACAGCATGTTAGTGGGATTGGTTCCTTCTGAGGGCTAGGAGAAAGAATTCGTTTCAAGCCTCCCCACGACTTCTCACAGGTCGCCCACAATACTTGGCTTATGAAAGTATCACCTTCATTTCTGTCTTCATATGATGTCCTTCCCGTGAGCATACCTGTGTCCAAATTCCTTTTTGTGATAAGACTAGTCATACAGTATTAGGGGCTCACCCCCCTCCTGTACGACTGCATTTCAGCTTAACTAATTACATCTGCAAAGTCCATATTTCCAAATAAGGTCACACTCTGAGATGTTGGGGGTCAATACTTCAGCAGAACAAACTGCAAGACATATGCCACTGTACTCAGCCTCTAGTTTTGATTGTATGTTTAATATAATTTGATTCTTTCACCTCTCAGTACATCAATTTTAATTCATTTCAATTTTGCTTTTGTTATTGCCCTAGAGTTTACAATCATATTTGCAACTACCGACACTGGCTTTTGAATAACCTTATATTGCTTCATGGATATTTCATGTACCTTTTATAATAAGAGGAGTATTTCCTATTCCTCCATCTAATCCCTTATTAAATTACTATAATCCATTTATTAATCAATAGGTTATAATCCCTGAATACATTGTGACTATCATTACTTTTAATAGTTTTCTATGAAATTAATTAAGAATATAAAAGTGAAAATAAAATATTTTATTTTAACTTTATTTCCTCCTTCTCCAACATTCCTCCCTGCTTACTTGCGACGTGAGCTTATGATCTCTCTATTTTTCTTCCATGTGAAGAACTTTTAAAAATATTTATTGGTGAGAGTCTAGTTTTGCTGTTTGTTTTGTCTCTATAAGCTGCATTTTTACTTGCCATTAGCATGCCTTCTAATTTCCTTTTGTTAAAAACTGGAAATGATGTAAAGTGTAGTAGGATCCAAGGTAGACTGACCTTTAGGGTGAGGTTGTATATTATTCTGCTAGAAGACAGGCTGTGTTTAATATTTGCTGTGGCTTCTAGAAGCTTCAAATTTCTCTAGTTTCCTCATTTTTGTCACCCCTGTTGTCTTTAGATTTCCATAAAAACTCCTTTTTAAAATATAGACTGTGCTGTGCAAGTCTTTCATCTGTAATCATGTTATCTCTTGGGGCCCTGTTGAGTGGTGGGAAAGTGTGGGAAATGAACACCATGCTATAAACTAACTATTAAATTTTAGTCCTTTAGTGGGCCTGTATCCTTGTGCTGTGACCTGCATAAGTGTCTCCTAGATATTTTTTACCCACTTAAGGTAAGGCAGGAGGGCTAGAGAATGCTGGAGTTAGGTAACTGTGTTTCCCCTTGGGTGAGGTAAGTCTCTGATAAAGTCTTTCCAAAGGAGAGTAGGCCTTTTTTAATGTAAATAGTTGGAGTATTTTAAAATAGTTACTTTTTCTTATACCTGCCAGAAGTGTAAGGGGCTTTTTCTGAGGTGTTTACCGTGGGAAGCTGGTAGTGTTCCTGCTGGTAAAGCATATGAAATTGTGGGGCCCTCCTTATGACAGGAGCGTGTAGTAGTTTCTCTTTTTAAAACTAGTGCAGTCCACACCCAGCCTCCAACAGTCTTTGAAAATTACTGTTAATATATCATATTAGTTTTGTTCCAAAGCAGCTTATGCTTGGGTGCTTGGGGGTAAATCCAAGGCTATGATTCTCTGCATTTACCTATCTCTTCTGATTTTGAGGTTGTAATTTGCCCTACCATATCACTGCTCTGAGGAGTTCAAGTAAAGTCATTTATTTTTAGTTTCTTCTGCTTTTTTTTTTTCAGTGTAAAGACATGAGTGATGCCCCCCAGCTCTTGACTCATCAGAGCTAAAACTGGAAGAAAATATACTTTTTTTTTTTTTTTTGAGACAGAGTCTCATTGCCATCATACAGGCTGGACTGTAGTGGCATGATCATGGCTCACTGTGGCCTTGACTTCCCAGGATCAGGTGATTTTCCTACCCCAGCCTCCTCCTGAGTAGCTGGGACTACAGGCACATGCCACCAGGCCTGGCTAATTTTTTGTATTTTTAGTAGAGATGGGGTTTTGCCATATGGCCCAGGCTGGTCTCAAACTCATCAGTTCAAGTGATCCACCCACCTCCAACTCCCAAAGTGCTGGGATTACAGGCGTGAGCCACCATGCCCAACCTAGCAATACATTTTTTTGTCAAACATACTTGCTGTCACTGTGGGATGCTCTGTCAGAACAGTTAGGTAGGGTAGCATTGTTCTCTCAGAGACAGCTCAAGAAACACAGGCTTAAGTGAGAAATTAGCATTACATTGTAAATAAAGATGGATTCTCCCACTTACAAACAGCAAAACCATCTTTAATGAAACAATTTATTTAAAGAGAAAGAAAGTAATAAATCAATATATCTAGAAAAAATTATTTAAGGACAAAACGTTTTTTGAACATGTAGCAAGAGATGTAACAGTCCTTACTAATCCCATGAAGGTACAGGGTTTCAAAAAACATACACAGTAATAATACAAGGCAGAGGTGGGGGAAAAGAAAGAAGAGTAATCTAGGAAGCAGAGTTCATATTTCCAGGCAATTCTGTAGCAGGAAGCAGCAGTTTCAGCTAATCTATCATAGGAATATATATCCCTTTGGATCCTGCTGGGCATGGAGAGATAGAGAAAATTTTATGAATATGGAGTTGCAAAAGATAGAACACAGTATTTTGTTTTGTTTTGTTCTTGAATAGTCACTGGTCTTTCAGAAGGGAAATTGAGTCTCCGTCACTGGGCAGACGTCCAATCAATCTAGCTCTGAAGTTTCAAGACCATAAGACTCAGAAGGGTATGAAAATTACTAGATAAGTCATATGAAGAAGTAGAGTAAACACAGTCACATTCAATGCATTTTTCTGAAATTCAAATTTGATCAGGAGGTTAAGGAGCAAATGATTCATTTGAAAAACAATAATTTTTTCAAATGATTGACAATGTGGCTCAAATCTGTATATCAGAGGAAGAAAGGTAAGATTGTTAATTGAGAATAAGACTGATTTCAGAAAAGAATACCAAGCAGATCAAAATAAAATTGTACAATAATTTCAAGGCAATGCAGTGCTTGAGGATGGTGAGGCTATTTTGTCCCATGAGCTGAGGAAAATACTCAAACACTGATAAGGTAAAGGATTGTAAGAGAAAGCACAGCAAAGATGATACATTTATATAAGAATGTAACAAGGAAGGTCATGGGTAAGAGAAAGGTCTGAATTATATGGGGTGCTAGCTATTATGGGGCTTTTATGTGTCTGTGAAATGGATGCCCTAGAAAAATGATGAATTTGGTAACAATATATACAAATCAGAGAGAGCCAACCTGTAGTGGAAAGTGTCATAAAATACATATGTGTACCGATACGTAGAGGAAAAATCTAGGTGAAAATAATATACTGCAGTCGGGCAAGGATGATAACCCTTCAGATGGCTGAGGATGGAAGATCCAGTTTAATATAGAAGCAATGTAGAAATCTAATGTCTCACCTAGGCCCTACTGAACATAGGAGGGAAAGAGACAACTAAGGAAACAGAATTATATCTTATTGCTCCAGAAAAGGAGCAAGAAGCACTTTCTCACAGCTATTAAAGTAGTATGAGTCCCTCAAGAACTAAAAAGTTCAAAAAGTTGAACAAAGGCAAGATTTGAGGATTCAGTTATAAAGAAGATATCAGTCCTTCTTTTACCAATATGTCATCCTGGGCAAAAACTCTAGGTTACTTAAAATTAATCAAGGTTTTGAAGAATCTTTAACATGTGATCCTGCAGCTAAGATAATTGGGTGAACAAAAGGAAAGACTGCCTTAGGAGGCAGGGTGCAACATTACAATACATCCCATAGAAGAAGCAGCAGTTGCAATTCATCTGTCACAGGTCTGAAATCATCTTGGGATTTTATTTGAGGTAAAATAAACATCTTAAGTAAGCGGTCCTAAAATATGCAATATATTGCTTCTTCCTTTATTTTTAGAATTACCGGCTACAGATTTGGGGTTCTGGGCTCAGAAAGAGTTGTGAAGGCCTTATTTGTCACTGGATAGAACCCACACTCACTTCAGCTCTGAAAAGCAAAAAGACAAAGATGAGTAAGGAAATGAAATCTACTGGGAGGCAGCATTAGTCACAGTCTGCCTAATGTTGACAGACTTGAGTTGCTTGCTTTTGGAACAAACTGTGTAGAAATCAAAGTTTACCAGATACTTGAAAATTAAATGCCTTGTTTTAAAAATCAAGGATAACTGATTGTCCAAAGGCTTATATCAAAGGAAAAAACTTTACAGGCAAAACAAAAAGGATACCTCAGAGAGCACAAATTCAGGGAACTACATTAATAATAATTATAAAAGTAGTGATTTATGAAACATATCTAAATTGATCAAGAAAATAATACATTGGGGAGGGGGCATAAGAAGATGGCTGAATAAAAAGCTCTACCAATCATCGTCCCTGCAGGAACACCAGATTTAACAATTATCTACACAAAAAATTACCTTCATAAGGTCCAAAACTCAGATGAGCAATCGCAGTGCTTGGTTTTAACTTCATAACGCGGAAAGAGACACTGAAGAAAGTAGAAAATAGAGTCCTGTATGACTGATGTCATCCCTCCTCCATTCCCATGGTAGCAGCTGCATGGCATAGAGAATCTGTGTGCCTAGGGAAGGAAAACTGCAGTGATTGTGGGACTTTGCATTGGAATTCAGGGCTGCCAACACCAGGCAGAACTCAGCAGGTTCTGCCTGGTGTTGGCAGCACTGAATTCAAATAAGAGGGATTATTTAGACCAGCTCTAGCCAGAGGGGAATTGACCATCCCAGTGGTCAGAATTTGAGTTTTTGCAAGCCTTACTACCATGGGCTAAATCACTCTGGGGTCCTAAAGAAACCTGAAAGTTGTCTGGGTTACAAGGACTACATCTGCTAGGCAAGTCCTAGTGAGTTGATGGGCTTCAATAGACTTGAAGGCATGCAACCTAGTAAGACACCAGCTGGGGTGGCTAAGGGAGTGCTTGTACCACCCCTCCTTCAACCACAGGCAATGCAGCTCACTCCTCCAAAAACACTCCTCTTCCTTCCACCTGAGGAGAGGAGAGGGAAGAGTAAAGAGGACTTTCTGTTGCAACTTTAATACCAACTCAGCCATATTAGGATAAGGCAACACACAAAGTCTTAATTGCCCCCATCCCAGGCCCTAGTTCACAGATAGCACTTTCAGACACCCCCTGGGCCAGAAAGAAACCCATTGCCTTGAAAGGAAGGGCTGAGTCCTGGCAAGATTCATCACATGCTGACTGAAGAGTCCTTGGACCCTTTACAGCAGTGGTAACCAGGTAGCACATGCTATGGGCCTTGGATGAAACTCTGAAACACGTGGGCTTCAGTTATGACCCAGCACATTAATAATCATGGTGGCTATGAGCACAGATACCTTCTGCTTGAAAAAAAACAGAGGAGTAAAGAAGAGTTTGTCTTGAACATAGGTACCAGCTCAGTCACAGTAGGGAAGAACATCAAGCAGGCATTTACGGTCCTTAGTACCAGGCTTTGGCTCTTGAGCAGCATCTCTGGACCTACCCAGGGCCAGAGGAGAGCCCCTGCCCTGAAAAGTGAGTACCAGGCCTGGCAGTATCCATCACAAGCTGACTGAAGAGCCCTTAGGTCTTAAGTAAACATCAGTAGTATCCTGGCAGTATTCCCTATGGGCCTATGGTGGTGGTAGACACAAGGAGAGACTAGTCTGACTGAGGAATGGAGGGGGGAAGAGTGAGAAAAACTTTGTTTCATGGTTTCAGCACCAGCTCAGCCTCAATGGAATAGAATACCAGGTAGATTTCTAAGGTTTTTGACTCCAGGCCTTGTCTCCTGGATAGCAACGCTGAACCTACCCAGGGTCTGGGGGAGTTTGACACCCTTAAGGGAAGGACACAAAACTGGCTGACTTCACCATCTCTGATTATAGAGCCCTAGGGCCTTGAGCAAACATAGGCAGTAGCCAGAGAGTAGTTAGAGTGGGCCTTGGGCAAGACTCAGTGCTGTGCTGGCTTCAGATCTGTCCAAGCGTGGTTTTAGTACTAGCCACAGGGGTGCTCATGTCACTCCTTCCTTAGCACCAGGAACCTCAGCACAGAGAAAGAGACTTCATTAATTTGGCAGAAAGTAAGGAAAAAGAACTAGAATTTCTGCCTGGTAATCCAGAGAATTCTTCTAGATCTCATCCAAGACCATCAAGATGGTACCTCTTCAAGTCTGTGAAAACCATAGAATTACTGAACCTGGGGTGCTGTCTAATGCAGATATAGCTGCAGTGACCAAAACAGATCATAACATCCAAGTCCCTTCAAATTCCTGGAAAGCCTTCCAAAGAAGGACAGGTACAAACAAGCCCAGATAATGAGTCTAAAATAAGTAGTAAAGTTTATTCAAAGAGATAATACCAGAGCACTTCTCAAACTTATAGAAAGGTACCAATTTCCAATAACAAGAAGGTTATAGAACACCAAGCAGATTTAACTCAAAGAAGACTACCTCAAGTCATTTAATAATCAAACTCCAAAGATCAAGGATGAAGAAAAGATTCTAAAAGCAGTAAAAGAAAAGAAATAAATAATATACAATGGAGCTTCAATACATCTGGTAGCAGACTTTTCAGTGGGAACCTCACAGGTCAGGAGAGAGTGACATGACATATTTAAAGTGCTAAAGGAAAAAAATAAAAGCAAAAACCTTATACCCTAGAACCATATATTTTTCAAAAATATCCCTCAAATGTGAAGCAGAAATAAAGACTTTCTCAGACAAACAAAAGCTGAGGGATTTCATCGACACCACACATTCTCTACAAGAAATGATAAAGAGAGTTCTTCAATCTGAAAGAAAAAAATATTACTGAGCAGTAAGAAATCATCTTAAGTTACAAAACTCACTGGTGGTAGTTAAGTACACTGAAAAACAAAGAATATTATAGCACAGTAACTATAATGTATAAACTATTTGTATTCTAAGTAGAAAGACGAAAGGATAGGCCAGGCACAGTGGCTCATGCCTATAATCCTAGCATTTTGGCAGGCCAAGGTGGGAGGATTGATTGAGCCCAGGAGTTTGAGAGCAGCATGAGAAACAAGGAAAGATCTTGTCTCCACACACAACAAAATTTAAAAATAGCCTGTATGATGACAAATGCCTGTGTTCCCAGCTACTTCGGAGGATTTGGTGGGAGGATCCCTTTAGACCACAAAGTCAAAGTTGTAGAAAGCTGTGATTGTGCCAATGCACTCTGGCCTGAGTGACAGAGCAAGACTCTGTCTCAAAAAAATAAATAAATTAATTAAAGGGTAAACTGATTAAAAACAACTACAGCAACTTTTCAAGACGTGAAAAGTACAATAAGATATGAATAGAAACAGCAAAAATTTTAAAACAGGGAGATGAAGTTAAACCATAGAGTTTTAATTGGTTTTCTTTTTGCTTGGTTGTTTGTTTATGAAATAACTGTTAAGTTGTCATTATCAGTTTAAAATATCATTTATGTGATACTTGAAAACCTCCTGGTCACCTAATTTCTAAAAACATACAGCAAATACATAAAAATTAAAAGCAAGAAATTAAAACATACCACCAGAGAAAATCACCTTTACTAAATGTAAGACAGGAAGGAAGGTAACAAGAAAGAGAAGAGCACAAAACAACCAGAATACAAATAATGAAGTCATCTGTTATTGTTACTTATCAATAATAATGTTGAAAGTAAATAACTTAAACTCTCCAATCAAAAGTTATAGAGTGACTGAATCAATACAAATCTAAGACCCCATGATCTGTTGCCAACAAGCACACTTCACCTATAAAGATACACAAAGACTGAAAACAAGGAAAGGAAAAAGATATTCCATATAAAACTAAACAAAAAAGGGTAGGATTTAGCTATACTTATATCAGACAAAATAAATTTTTAAGAAAAAAATTATAAAAAAGAGACAAGTAAGGTCATTATATAAGGATGAAGGGTCAACTCAGCAAGAGCATACAACAATTGTAAATATATATGCAACCAGTACTGGAGAAAAAAGATACAGAAAGCAAATATTATTAAAGCTAATGAGAGAGATAGACCCCAATACAATAATAGCTGGAGGCTTTAATACCCTACTCTGAGCATTGGACAGATCATTTAGACAGAAATTGAATAAAGAAACATTGGACTTAATCTACATTATAGATGAAACAGACCTAATAAATATTTGAAGAACATTTTATCCAACTGCTGCCAAATTCATATTATTCTCTTCATCTTCAACACATGCATCAATTTTAAGAATTAATTATATGTCAACCCACAAAATAAGTCTTAAAGCATTCAAAACATTTAAATATTAAGTATCTTCTCTGACCACAATAGAATAAAACTAGAAATCAATAATAAAAGGAATTTGTAGAGTTATACAAACATATGGAAATTAAACAATATGCTCATGAATGACCAGTGGGTCAGTGAAGAGATTGGGAAGAAAATGGAAACAATTATTGAAATGAATAATGGCAGCAGAGCATACAAAAACATATGGGATACAGTGAAAACAGCAATAAGAAAGAAGTTTATAGCTATAAGTGGCTACATCAAAAAAGAAGAAATACTTCAAAATAAACAACCTAACAATGAATCTTAAAGAGCTTGAAAAGCAAAAGGAAACCAAACCCAAAGTTAGTAAAAAATAATAATAATAAAGATAAGAACAGAAAAAAATTGAAATAAAAATACAAAAACAATCAACAAAACAAAAAGCTGGATTTTTGAAAAGATAAACAAAGTTGACAAACTCTTTGGCAGACTTAAATAAGACTGAAATAAATAAAATCATAAATAAAAAAGGGGACATTACAACCAAAATCACAGAAATTCAAAGGATTATTGATACTACTATAGGCAACTATACGCCAATAAATTAAAACACCAAAAAAAGGATAAATTTCTAGACACATATGTCTATGAATACTTAACCAGGAAGAAATTCAAAAACATGAACAGACCAATAACAAGTAATGAGATTGAAGGTTCAATAAAAATTCTCCCAGCAAAGAAAATACTGGGACCCAATGACTTCACTGATGAATTTCCCAATCTTTTAAAGAGGAACTAACATCAATCGTACTCAAACTATTCTGAAAAGTAGAAGAGGAGGGAATTCTTTCAAATACACTCTACGAGGCCCATATTATCTTGATATCAAAACCAAAGATGCATCAAAAAAAGAAAACTACAGGCCATAACCTCTGATGAACACTGATGCAAAAATCCTCAACAAAATACAAGATCATCAAATTCAACAACACATTAAAAAGATTTATCATGACCAAGAGGGATTCATTCCAGGAATGCAAAGATGGTTCAACATATGCATATTAATTAATGTGATATAATATATCAATAGAATGAAGGATAAAAACCATATGATCACTTCAATTTATGTTGGGAAATGTATTTGATAAAATTCAATATACTTCCATGATTTTAAAAAACCTCAAAAAACTAGGTATAGAAGGAATATACCTTAACATAATAAAAGCCATATATGACAAACTCACAACTAGTATTATAATGAATGAGGAAATACTGAAATCCTTTTCTCTAAGATCTGGAACACAATTAGGATGTCTACTCTCATGTAACACTTTATTAAACACAGTACTGGAAGTCCTGGCTAGAGAAATCAAACAAGAGAGAGAAATAAAGGATATCCAAATGGAAAAGGGAGAAGTTAAATTATTCTTGTTTGCAGACAATATGATCTTATATTTGGAAAAGACTAAAGTCTTCACTAAGTAATTAGAACTGATAAATTCAGAAAAGTTGCAGGATACAAAATCAACATATTTCTATATGCCAAAAGCAAACAATCTGAAAAAAGTAATCTCATTTACATCTGCAAATAAAATTGAATACTTAGAAATGAATTTAACTAAAGAAATAAAAGATCTCTCAATGAAAACTATAAAACATTGATGAAAGAAACCGATGAGGACAAAAAAGTGGAAACATTCTACATTCATGGATTGAAAGACTCATTATTGTTAAAATGTCAATACTACTCAAAAGCAATCTATAGGTTCAATGCCATCCTTATCAAAATACCAATGACATTCTTCACAGAAATAAAAAAAAAATCCTAAAATTCATAAGGAATCACAAAAGTCAAGAATAGCCAAAGCTATCCTAAGCAAAAAAAAAAAAAAAACAAGAAGAATCACATCACCTGACTTTAAATTATACTACAGAGTTATAGTAACCTAAACAGCTTGATACTGGCATAAAAACAGACATATAGACCAATGGAACAGAATAGAGAACCCAGAAACTAATTCAGACATCTACAGTGAACTTATTTTTGACAAAGTTGTCAAGAACATACAATGAGAAAAGAATTGTCTCTCCAATAAATGGTGCTGAGAAAACTGGATAGCCATGTGCAAAAGAATGAAACTAGACCCCTATCTCTCACCATATATAAAATCAAATCAAAGTGGATTAAAGATTTAAATCTAAGATCTCAAACTATCCAACTACTACAAGACAACATCAGGGAAACTCTCCAGAACATTGGACTGGACAAATATTTCTCAACTAATATCCCACGAACATAGGTAACCAAAGCAAAAAGACAAATGGGACCACAGTAGTTAAAAAGCTTCTTCCCAGCAAAGGAAACAATCAACAAAATGAAGAGACAACACACAGAATATGAGAAAATATTTTCAAAGTATCCCTAGAATATATAAGGAGCTCAAACAATTGTATAGGAAAAAATTATATAATAATCTGATTTTTTAAATGAGCAAAAGTTCTGAGTAGACATTTCCTAAAGAAGACATACAAATGGCTAATAGGTATATCAAAAGGGGCTCAACCTTACTGAGCATCAGAAAAATGCAAACCAAAATGGCAATGAGATATCCTCTAACCCACTTATAATAGCTTTTATCCAAAAGACAGGCAATAACTAACACTGGTGATGATGTGGAGAAAAGAGAACTCTCATACACTGTTGGCGGGAATGTAAATTAATACAACCATTATGGAGATCAGTTTGGAGGTTCCTCAAAAAGTTAAAGAAGGCCAGGAGCTGTGGCTCATGCCTGTAATCTGAACACTTTAGGAGGCCAAGATGGGAGGATCATGAGGTCAGGAGTTAGAGACCAGCCTGGCCAACATAGTGAAACCCTGTCTCTACTAAAAATACAAAAATTCACTGGGTGTTGTTGTGCATGCCTGTAATCTCAGCTACTCAGGAGGCTGAGGCAGGATAATTGCTTGAACCTGGGAGGCGGAGGTTGCAGTGAGCAGAGATTGTGCCACTGCACTCCCGGCTGGGCAACAGAGCAAGACTCTGTCTCAGAAAAAAGGAAAAAAAAAAGTTAAAAATAAAGCTACAATATGATTAAGCAATCCCACTGCTAAGCATACACCCAAAAGAAAGGAAATCAGTATATTGAAGAGATATGTGCATTCCCATATTTATTGCAGCAGTATTCACAATAGCAAAGATTTGAAAGCAACCCAGGTAGTTCTTTAACAGATTAATAGATTTAGAGTACTATTCAGCTATTTAAAAAAATGTGATCCTGTCATTTGCAACAACACAGATGGAACTGGAGGTGAGTGTATTAAGTAAAATAAGCCAGGTACAGAAAGAACACAGAAAAAAAGATTATTGTGTTACATACTAAGGGACATATACATAATCTGTGTATATTTTGTTAAAAAAATGTCTTGGTCAGAAAGAAAAAGGAAAGAAAAAGAAAAGTTGACTTTGTAGTTTGCAAACATGAGAGTAATACATGTGGTAGTGATGCGGCAGGGACCACAGAACTGTACACTTAAATTGGTGAATTATATGATAGGTGAGTTATATTTCAGTAAAGAAGATATATACATACATACATATCAGCTTTATTCTATATTTTGAATGTTACTATTTATAGCTGAATTTTCTATAGTTTGCATGATAATGAAAAGTTTTACATGTTCATATATCTTAATAAAGTTGATATATATTATAACATATATCACATATTATATACTTTGATCATGAAATGTACAATTGAAATTTTTTTACTATATTCACAGACACATGTAACCATTAGCACTATAAATTTTAGAACATTTTTATACCTCAAAAGGAAACTTTTACCCTTTAGCTATCATGTCACAATCCCCACCCCTCCTCAGCCCTAACAAAACACGAATCTAATTTCTATCTCTATAGATTTGCCTGTATGGGATATATCACACAAATATCATAATAAAACATGTGGTCTTATGTGACTGGCTTCTTTCACAGAATAATGTTTTCAAGACCCATTCATGCTGCAGCATGTATCAGTACTTCATCAGTTTATGGCTGAATAATATTCCATTGTTTCTATATACAACATTTTGTTTACCCATTCATCAATTAATAAAGATTTCAGTTTTTCCCATCTCTTGGCTATTATAAAAACGGTGCTAGAGACTGCCTTATACACATTGTGTTTTGTTACGTATACATCTGTCTTACTTTTCTCAGTCATACACTTAAGAGTGGAATTTCTTGGTTTTGTGGTAATTCTGTTTAACCATACAAGGAGCTGCCAGTCTATTTCCTAATGACTGCATGATTTTACAGTCCCATCAGCAGTGTTTGAGGGTTCTAATTTCTCTGTATCTTTACCCACGTGTTTGTTATTATCTGCCTGTTTAATTCCCCCTTTGCTAGTGGGTAAAGAGTGGTATCTCATTGTGGTTTTGATTTGTCATTCCTTAGTGACTAATGATGCAAAGCATTTTATGTATGTATTAGCCATTTGTATATGTTTTCTGGAGAAGTATCTATTTATAACCCTTGCAGATTTTAAATTGTAATTTCTAATTGGGTTGTAAGCCTTCTTTATATATTTCATACACAAGTATCTCTAGTATATGATTTACAAATATTTATCACATTCTATGTATTTTATTTTTATATTTTTTGACATTGGTCCTGAAGCACATGATTTGGTTTTGATTAAGTTCAATTTATGATTTTTTTCTTCTATTGCTTGTGTTATTTGTGTCATATTTAAGAATCCATTGCAAAACCCAAGGTAATATAAATTTAACCCTGTTTTTAAATCAGTTTTATAATCTTCACTCTTGTTTTTAGCTTTTCCTTGCATTTTGTGTTTTTTTTGGACATGGTATGAAGTAAGTTTCCAATTTCTTTTTTTTTTAATATGACTATTCAGCTATAGCACCATTTGTTGAAAAGACTGCACTTTCTCCATTCAGCGTTGGCATTCTCATCAAAAATCACTTGGCCATAGGCACATGTCTTTATATCTTTATCCTCGATTCTATTCCATTGATCTGTATGTCTATACTATTACAAAACAACATTATATTAATTACTTTTGCTTTACAGTAAGATGTGAAATCTGTAAGTGTGAGTCTTACTACATTGTCTTTTAAAAAAAAATGTTCTGGCTCTTCTGGGTCTCTTAAAATTCCATATAAATTTTAAGTTTGTCAATTCCTGACAGGGATTGCATTGAACCTGTAGATCTATTTAGGGAGTGTGGCCATTAAAACAATATTAAGTCTTCTGATTTATGATACATGAACATAGTATATTTTCCCACTTATTTATATCTTTAATTTGTTTCTAAAGTGCTTTGTAGTTTCCAGAGTATGTAGTTTTTACATTTATGTTAAATATATTTATAAACATTATCTTAAAAGTTACTATAAACATATTTTTTTTTCTCCCAGTCTGTTCACTACAATTTTATGGAACTATAATTGACTGATACATTGATCTTGTATACAGCAACCTTGCTGAAGTTGTTTATTAAATGCCATATGCTTTTAATTAGGTTCCTTAGTATCTTCTATATACATGATCATGGCATCTGCTGATATAGATTGTTTTACTTTTTATTTCCATTACGGATTAACTGTGTTTGTTTTCTTGCCTAATTGCTCTGGCTAGAACCTATAGTAATAGTTCACTAGAACATTGGTGAGAATAGACCTTGTTGTCTTGTTTCTGATCTTTCATCATGAAGTATGGTATTAGCTGTGTACATTTATATAGATGGTCTTTACCAGGTTGAGGAAGTTACCTTCTATTCCTAATTATTGAAGTTTTTTCATGAAAGGGTATTGAGTTTTGCCCAATAATTTGTCCGTGTCTGTTGACACAAATATACTTTTTTGTTTTTTCTTTTATTGATATATTGTATTAGATAAATTGATTGTTGGATGTTAAAACAGTCTTGAATTCTTAGGATAAATCCTACTTGGGCAGTACATATAATTTTTGATATGTTAATAAATTAGATTTGCCATTATAGAATTCTATTAAGAGTTTTTACATTCATATTCATAAGATATTTTAGTCTGTAGTTTCATTTGCTTGTGTCTTTGCCACTGTTATCCAATTAATTCTGGCCTCATATAAAGAATTGAAAAAGGATTCCTTATCTTAATTTGTGGAAGCATTTGTGAAACAATTTTATATTTTTTTCTTTAAAAGTATGGTAAAATTTAGTAGTAAAGTCATCAGAGTCTGGGCTTTCCTTAATGGGAATATTTTTGATTACCGACTTAAACTCTTTTTTTGCTGTAGGTCTATTCAGGTTTTTCATTTTTCTTGAGTCAATTTCAGTATATATCTTCCTGGGAATTTTTCTACTTCATCTAAGTTAACTGTTTTACTGACATATGATAATTCATAGTATTCTCTTATAATCTTTTATATTTCTGTAAGGTTAGTAATATGAATCTAGTAATTTGAATCTTCACTTATTTTTATCTTGGTCAGTGTAGTTTAAAGTTTGCCAATTTTTAAAAAATCTTTTCAAATAACTAACTTTGGCTTCATTGATTTTCTCTATTCTTTTCTATCCTCAATTTAATTAATTTCAACTCTAATCTTTATTAGATCTTTCTTTGGCTTGATTTAGGTTTAGTCTTCTTTACCATTGTCTTAGAGTTGATGGTTAGATTATTTGTTTGAAATTTTTCTTCTTTTTAACATATGCATTTGCAGCTACAAATTTCCCTCAATGTACTGCTTTAGCTTTATTTTTTATTTTATTATTATTATGTTTTTGGAGGTGGGGACGGAGTCTCACTCTGTCACCCAGGCTGGAGTGCAGTGGTGCAATCTCGGCTCACTGCAAGCTCTGCCTCCTGGGTTCACACCATTCTCCTGCCTCAGCCTCCCAAGTAGCTGGGACTACAGGCACCCACCACCACACCCGGCTAATTTTTTATATATTTAGTAGACATGAGGTTTCACTGTGTTAGTCAGGATGGCCTTGATCTTCTGACCTCGTGATCCACCTGCCTCGGCCTCCCAAAGTGCTGGGATTACAGGCCTGAGCCACCACACGAGGCCTGCTTTAGCTTATTTTATAAGTTTTGTTATATTGTCTCTTCAGTTTCACCCATCTCAAAGTATTTTCTGATTTTCATATTTATTTCTCCTTTTTTCCATTATTTATATGCGGTTGTATTGTTTTATTTTCCCATACATGTGATTTTCCAAAATTTTTCTGTTACTAATGTCTAATTTTATTCTATACATTCAAAGAACATACATTTTAATTCCTATACTTTTAAAATAATTGAGTTTTGTTTTATGGTCTCATCTGTCATCTATCTGGAGAATATGTGTACTTTGAGAAGGCTGCATATCCTACTTTGTTTGGTGGAGTGTTCTATAGATGTCTATAAGGTCAAGTTGATTTACAATGTTGCTCAAGTCTTCTATTTCCTTTGATCACTGTCTACTTGTTCTATTTAGTATTCAGTAAAGCCATATGGTCCTAAGTATTGATATGTCTAACTATTACTGTTTAGTTGTTTATTTCTCCCTTCGTTTCTGTAGGTGCCAAACATTTAGCTACTGTTACTAGGTGCATACATGCTTATAATTATTACATATTTGTGTATTCACCTTTTACCATCATATAATATCTCCATTTATTTAATAAGTTTTATTTTTAAATCAATTTTGTTATTAAAATCTGTTTAGTATAGCCACTATAGCTTTCTGCTGTTTGCTATTTATATGATGTATTTTTCCCATCCTTTTATATTTGTATATTATGTGATAAAAGTAAATAACATAAATGTACCTTCTCAATAATTTTTATGTGTACATTACAGAATTGTGAACTACATGCACTGACATGGTTTGGCTCTGTGTCCCTACCCAAATCTCATCTCAAATTGTAATCTCCATATGTCGAAGGAGGGTCATAATGGGGATATAATTAAATCACATGGGCATATTTCCCTCTTGCTGTTCTCCTAATGAGTGAGTTCTCAAAAGATCTGATGGTTTAAAAGTGTGGCACTTTCCCCTACATTCTCTCTCTCCTGCCACCATGTAAGGCATACCTTCTTTCCCTTTGTTTTCTGCCATGATTGTAAGTTTCCTGAGGCTTCCCCAGCCATGCAGAACTGTAAGTCAATTAAACCTATTTTCTTTTATAAATTACGTAGTCTCAGGTATGTCTTTATAGCAGTGTGAGAATGGACTAATGAAGAAAATTGGTACCAGCAGTGGAGTACTTCTACAAAGATACAGAAATTGTGAATCTGACATTGGAACTGGGAACTGGGTGTTGGGCAGAGGTTGGAACAGTTTGGAGGGCTCAGAAGAAGAGAGGAAGATGTTGGAAAGTTGGCAATTTACTAGAAACTTGTTTTATTTTTTATTTATTTATTTACTGTTTGTTTATTTATTTATTTTGAGATGGAGTCTCACTCGGTCACCCAGGCTGGAGTGCAGTGGCATGATCTTGGCTCACTGCAATGTCTGCTCCTTACACCTCCTGGGTTCAAGTGATTCTTCCACCTCAGCCTCTTGAGTAGCTGGGGTTACAGGCACCTGCCATCATGCCCAGCTAATTTTTGTAGAGATGGGGTTTCACCATGTTGGCCAGGCTGGTTTTGAACTTCTGACCTCAGATGACCCACCCGCCTTGGCCTCCCAAAGTGCTGGGATTACAGGCGTGAGCCACCACATCCAGCCTGTCAAATGGTTTTGACTAAAATGTTGATAGTGATATGGACAGTGAAGTCCAGATAGAGATAAGAAACATATTGGAACAGGAGTAAATGTGATTCTTCCTATGCTTTAACAGAGAAACTGGTGGCATTGCCCCAGTTCTAGAGATACATGGAACTTTGAACTTTAGAGAGATGATTTAGGGTACCTGGAGGAAGCAATTTCTAAGCATCAAAGCATTGAAGGTGTGACCTGGCTTTTTCTAAAAGTGTAAACATATATGCATGAAGAATTATATAGACTGAAATTGGAACTTATGTTAAAAGGAAGGCAGAGCATAAAAGTTTGGAAAATTTGCAGCCTTACCATGTGGTAGAAAAGAAAAACCCATTTTCTGAGGAGAAATTCAAGGTGCTGAATGTTAATAGGGAACATTCAGCATAAGTAACAAGGTGCTGAATGAGCCAATAGGGAAAACATCTCCAGGGCATGTCAGAGATCTTCATGGCAGCCCTCCTCATCACAGGCCTGGAAGCCTAGACAAGAAAAATAGTTTTTTGGGCCAGGCCCAGGGCCCTGCTTCTCTGTGCAGCCTCAAGACTTGGTTCCTGTGTCCCAGTCACTCCAGCTCCAGCCATGGCTAAAAAGAGCCAAGGTACACCTTGGGCCATGGCTTCAGCAGGTACAAGCTCCAATCCTTGGTGTCTTTCATGTGGTGTTGGGCCTGCAAGTGTGCAGAGGGCAAGAATTAAGGTTTGGTAACCTCTGTCTAGATTTCACAGGATGTATGGAAATGGCTGGATGTCCATACAGAAGTCTGTTCCAAGGGTGGAGCCCTCATGGATAACCTCTACTAAGGCACCACAGAAAGGAAATGTGAAAAATTGTTATAGTTATTGTTTTTGATTAGTTCGTTGTTTAATCTTTCCATTTAGGATACATACCACAGTGCTATAATATTCTATGTTTTCCTATGTACTATTACCACTGAGTTTTGTACCTTCAGATGATTACTTATTGCTCAGTAATGTCTTTTTCTTTCTGATTGAAGTATTCTCTTTAGCATTTCTTGTAGGACAAGTCTGGTATTGATAAAATCTAACTATTGTTTGTCTGGGAAAGTCTGTATTTCTTCTTCATGTTTGAAGTACATTTTTGACAGATATACCATTCTAGGGTAAAAGTGTTTTTCCTTCCATTAAATATGTCATCCCACTCTCCCCTGGCTTGTAAGATTTCCACTGAAAAGTCTGCGGCCAGATATGTTGAAGCACCATTGTATGTTATTTGTTTCTTTTATCTTGTTGCTTTTAGGATCCCGTCTTTATCCTTGATGCTTGAAAGTTTGATTATTAAATGGTATGAGGTACTATTTGGGTTAAATCTGCTTGGTGTTCTATAAATTTCTCATATTTGGATATTGATATCTTTCTCAAGGTTTGTGAAGTTTTGTTATCATCTTTTTTAGTAAATTTTCTACCTTTATCTCTTTCTCCACCTCCTCTTTAAGGCCAATAGATTTGCCCTTTTGAAGCTATTTTCTAGATCCTGTAGGAGTGCTTCATTTTTTTTTCTTTTGTCTCCTCTATCTTCAAATAATCTTTCTTCATGTTCACTAATTCTTTCTTCTGCTTGATCCATTCTGCTATTAAAAGACTGATGCATTCTGCAGTATGCTAAGTGTGTTTTTCAGCTCCACAATTTGTTTGATTCTTATTATTTAACTCTCTTTGTTAAATTTATCTGATAGAATTATAAATTTCTTCTCTATGTTATCTTGAATTTCTTTGAGTATCTTCAACACAGCTATTTTCAATTATTTGTCTGAAAGATCACATATCTCTGCTCTCCAGGATTGGTCCCTCATACCTTATTTCATTTGGTGAGGTCATTATTTTCTGCATGGTGTTGATGCCAGTAAATGTTCTTTAGTGTCTAAGCATTGAAAAGTTAGGTATTTATTGTAGCCTTTACTAGCTGTACTTATTTGTAGCTATCCTTCTTGAGAAGGCTTTCCAGATATTTGAAGTGATGAGAATGTTGTGATCTAAGCTGTTTCTGCTTTAGGGGGCACCTCAATCCTAGTAATACTGTAGTTCTTGCAGACACATAGATGTACCACCTTGATGGTCTTGGACAAGACACAGGAGAATTCTCTGGATTATCATGCAGAGACTTGTTATCTTCCCTTGGATTCTCCCAAACATACAGAGTCTCTCTCTGTTCTAAGCAACTCAAACTGGGGGTCGAGTGACACAAGCACTCCTGCGTCCACCACCACTATGACTACAGTGGGTCAGAACTGGAGCAAGCATGGCACTGGGTCTCACCCAAGGCCTGCTGTAACCACTCCCTGGTTACTTCCTTTGTTTTCTCAATTCCCTTGGGCTCCACAATCACCAAGTGGCAAAGCCAGTCAGGCCTGTGTTCTTCCCTTCAGGATGGTGGGGTTCTGAATCAGTCCCAAAGTGCCATCTGGAATCAGAGACTAGAGTCTTCCTTATAAGTTTACTTGGTATTCTATTGTATTATGGCTCAGCTGGCACTCAAACCACAATATGCAATCCTTCCCATTCTTCTCTCCCCATTCCAAAGGCAGAGGAGCCTCACCTTATAGCCACTGCCATCCCTGGATATAAAGAATACTGCCAGACTACCACTGATGTTCCCTTAATGCCCAAGGTCTCTTAAGTCAGTTTGTGATGAATACTGCCTGTCCTGGTACTCACACTTCAGGGCAATGGGCCCCCCTCTGACCCACAGCAGGTTCAGAAATGCCATTCAAGAGTCAAGTCCTGGTATCAGGACCTCAAGAGCCCACTTGGTGCTCTACCCCACTGTGGCCATGTTGGGACCCAAAGCCAGCAAGTCACAGAGGGTCATCTAGGCCATGTATATAGTAGATGGGTATCACTGCTAGTTATTCAGGGCCCAAGGACTCTTCATTTAGCAGGTGATGAATACTGGAAGAACCAAAGCTTTTCCTTCAAGGCAGTAGCTTTCCTTCTGACCCAGGGGGTATCTAGAAATGTTGTCTGGGATCTATGGCCTGCACATGGCCTCATGATTCTGACCAGTGCCCTATCCTTCTGTGGCTGAGCTGGTATCCAAGATGCAGACAAAGTCCTCCCACTCTTTCCTCTCCTCTCCTCAAGCAGAAGGAAGGGGTCTCTCTTAGAGCTGGAAGCTGTGTAGTCTGGAGTTAGGGGAGGAGTGATGCCAACACTCCACTGGGTGCCCCAGTGTGTCCTTAGTATGTCATGTACACATCCAGTCCACTGTCTCTGTGTCTAGTTCAGCCCTAGGACTCACCTATGAGTTACAGTTCTTATGGCCTAGATCATCTTTCAACTTTGCTTAGAGACCAAGTGCACTTTGACTCTTGGTGGCAAGGTTTGCAGGCACTCAAGTTTAGACTGCTGGGATCAGTGATTCCCCTCTGGCTAGGGCTGGCTTAAAAGCTCCCTCTGTGGGTGGGCATCATCTGAGTTTGTTCCAGTTTTCCTTTTGACTCTAACAGGACAGCATTGAGTTCAATGCTTTACAATTGCTGTGTTCTCTCTCTCCTAGCACCCGAGTTGCTCTTTGCACCATGCAGCCACTGCTGGGGGTTGGGAAGAAGTAGCATTGGTGATTTAAGACTTCTTTTTTTTTTATCTTTTCAGTGTCTCTTTCAGAAATATGAAGTTAAAACCAGGTACTGTGAACGTTCACCTGATTTTTGGTTCTTATGAATATTTTTTTTCCTGTGTAGATAGTTGTTAACTTGGTATACTTATTGGGGGGTGTGGGGACAATTGGTGGAGCTTTCTATTCCACCATCTTGCTCTGCCTCTCATTACAGGAAGTTTCTTTTGCCTGCTTTTTTGTTAAAGTGTACCAGTCATGTTTTCTTGTTTCTTCTTATGTTTAGTATTTTTATTGTTGTTGTTGGAAACTGAAAATTTTACATAATACATTGTAGCAATTCTAGGCCCAAGTTTTCTCCTCTGGGTCTTGTTACTACTATTTGCTTGTTTACTTGTTTAGTGACTGGCAAGATTATTTCAGAGTAGTCTAATTCTGCCTTTCAGAATAAAGTCTATGATGTCGTTCCTTAGGTACACAGCTTTGGATATGCTCATATTTACCCTGGGATGCCAGTGGATTTGGAAGGAGTATTTTTTTTTCTTTCTCTCTTTCTTTTCCTGACTAAAACTAGCTTTTCCACTCCATTTATTCCTGGCTGATTGTTCTATTGTTTTAAAAGATGTTCAGAGGCATAAATTACCTCATAGACTTATCAAATTTGGGATCCTTTGTAGGGAAAGTTCCTTGAGGTCACTTTTGATAACTCTTTTGACCCCAGAGGGGCTCTTTCTGGCTATGTCTACCCAATTTCCACTTGGGTAAATACAGTTTAGCCTGTATGTCCAATGAATCTATCAATCTCCTACTGCTTTAGTCAGGGTTCTCCGGAGGGATAGAAATAATAGGATATATGTGTATATGAAAAGGAGTTTATATTAAGGAGAATTGATTAACATGATCACAAGGTGAAGCCCCATGTGAGGTGAAGTCCCATGACAGGCTGTCTCTAATCTGAGGAGCAAGGAAGCCAGTAGTGGCTCAGTCCAAGTCCCAAAGCCAAACAAGTAGGGAAGCTGACAGCGCAGCCTTCAGGCTATGGTTGAAGGCCTGAGATCCCCTGGCAAACCACTGGTGTAAGTCCGAGCCCAAAGGAAGAAGAACCTGAAGTCTGATGTTCAAGGACAGAAAGCATTCAACATGGGAGAAAGATGAAAACCAGAAGACTCAGCAAGCCAGCTTAGTCCACCTTCTTCTGCCTGCTTTTTCTAACCATGCTGGCAGCCAACTGGATGGTGCTCACACACACTGAGGGTGGGTCTTCCTTTACCAGTCCACTGACTTAAATGTTAATCTCCTCTAGTAACATCCTCACAGACATACCCAGAAACAAAACTTTGCATCCTTCAATCCAATTCTGAATCAGTCACCTGATTCAGCACCTTTATATTAACTATCATACCTACCAAATGCCTTTTAGAACAACTTGAACTTTTCCACATTTTGTTGTAAATGAAGTTAGGTCATTTGTGGAGGTATTGGGAACTCTATTTTATGTCCTGTTTCTCTTCCCAGCCCTGGTGCTCATGGCAAGACCACTAGGCTGATGATGCACTTTTCTCTGAGTGACACCCCCAATTTAGGAGCTGAAAGATTGGTATTTGGCACACATCTGATAGCCCTCTCTTCTGGTAGCCTCTCTGGGCTACTCCCATGAGCCTGGCTAAGGGTAATGAGGGCCCTAATATTCTCAGTCATGCTCTGCTCAAAACAGAACATTAATCTCATAATTGGGAATTAGCCAAATGAAGAGAATCCCCACTTCTTGGCTGAACTTGCCCAGCAGTTTGTCTCAGTAACTAAGAGCTGGACAGAGAGATAATCCTGCCTCTCCAAGGAAAATAGCATTTTGACTGCCAGCTGGTGGAGAGGGAGCCCTGTGTTCATGCCTGTATCACTCTAGGATGGTGTTTCTTTCTTACTGAAATGCAGAAGAAGGAAAAATAAGTGTTTTATTTCAACTACCAAAAACTTCATATTTCTCACAGTTTTACTATATTTTCTTAGAAAAATATTTATTTTTAATATACCCTTAGGGACATTTCCTGGAATTTTAAATGCTTGGTTTTTAACTTTGTGGTTTTTGTTCTTATTGTTTTCCATAATTTAATAATTTTGTTGTTTTAATAATAGCTCCACAGTGAAGTTCATCAGTAGAGCTCCTCATGCTATCATGCTGGAAGTGGAACCCAGAGATCTCTTGATCCACCTTCCTTTTGGTGATCTTGGAGGATATTGCTCTGCAAGGGGTCTAAGTGGGGCAGCCCAAGATACTTGAAAGAATAGAACTGTGTAATCAGTCAGAGAGTTGGGGAATTAACCTAAGTTTCTTGAACCTCCCTCAATTCCTAGTGTCTACTATGTAGGATTTGCTGTGTCCTATATAGTGGACACTGGGTTGAAAGACTGTGGCTTGAGGGGGCTTTTTGGGGAAGTAAGCAGAGCGATGACAAAACAAACAAACAAAAACTTGATACGATTTTCCATGACCAAATCTAAAGGAAGACATTAATGACATAGCAACACTTATAGTACCTATGTAAGAAGATCTTGAAGGAAAACAGAAAGGGAGTGGTTCTGAGTCTAGACAATACAATAGACAAAATAAGAAATAAATTATACGGTATTATGGAGGTTTCAGATACTAGCATAATATGCCAAAGGAATTCCAAGATGAGATTGAATTATATCTTAGCATCCACCATCCAGCATATATCCAAGGAACTGTTCAGAGCCAGGTACACCATTCTACAATATGCCATGTAATATAATTTATCACAGTTAATTAGCTTAAAAGATTTATTTCAGACTATGCTCTGATCAGGGTGTAAGGAAATGTAGAATTTACAAGTGATGAAATTATGATTCAAGACCCATAAATTTTGCTAGATTTTCAATTAGAGATTGATTATAAATGCTTCTCTGTGGATAATATAATCTTCTGAGATTTTCCCATCTGCAAAAGCCAGCTCTCCTAAGCCAATTCCATCTTTAGTCTACCTTGTACAAATCTCACAAGGCATAGCCTAGGACCTATTGCCTTGCCAGGGATGTGTATACAAGTAAGATAACAATTTCTAAGAAAGAAAAAAAACCTGAACTCATAGAAAATAAGTAATTCTCTTTTATTCCATTGCATGTTACATATTTTCTTTCTTTTTCATTTATTTATTTTTTTGAGACAGAGTCTCACTATTGTCTCCCAAGCTGGAGTGCATTGGCGTGATCTCATAGTCTCATGGTGTGGATTTCTAATTTTATTCTACAGTAGTCCATGAGTCATAGAGAGACCGGACTGGGAACTTACCAGTGGACTTGTCCACAGGTCCTCAGGGATGGTAGTAGGGTGGGGCAGGCTGATCTTCAGGTCACTCAGGTGAGGACAAGCAGAATACTTAGGCAGTTACAGAATGCTCAGGTAGCAGCAGCCACAGGGCAGATCCAAGGCCTCTCTGGGCTGAGCTTTCAGGAGGGCTCAGGGCCACAACTGAAATAATCAGATGGGACAGGGTGGCTGTGCTGCAGGTTTATCACTGGCGAAGAGAGGCCCCCATCAGCAGCAGTGGAGGCAGGCAGTTGTAAAATGTGTTGCTTGCTTGCATCTGGCTCCAATAGGAGCAGTGGTGGTATCCTTCACCGGGCCATATGAAGGTGCCTGGTCTTCCTGCTCCCTCCCTGAACCTGTGGTGTGGTTGGCAGTGCGGAGGAGGTGCAGTGACAAAGGTGGAAGCTTCAGGGTAGAACACAGGCTTCAGAGGGCTGGGTTACAATCAAAAGGTTAAGGTGGGGCAGGGTGGCCATTCTGTGGGTCTCTGGCCAGGGAAGGTAACACCCCTCAATGGAAGCAGAGGAAGCTGACAGCTGTGGGGCCCGTGGCCTCCTACAGAAGTAGAACCCACCACTGGTGCACGCAAAGATGAACAGTCTCCCCTTTCCCTCTCTAGCCAGGCCATGGCAACAGCAGCAGCCAGGAAAGATACAACTTTGAGGGTGAAGAGTGAAAACCTCGGAAGAGCTCTTTGTTTTAAATCCCTGGCCATAATATGTATTTATTTATTGGCGTTCATTTGGATGGGTTCTCAAATGACCCAATTAGGTAGAATGCCCAGGGCTTCCTATGAGAGACAGCCTTCCCCTATCTTCAAAAGCCCAGTAGGTGACCAGGTAGCTAAGGATCAAAATAGTGTTCAGAAAGATAGAGCCATAATTATGCATGACCACTTAAGTCTCTTTAGGATATTGTAGAAGGCACTTGACCATTCAAAGATTTTTAGCCCCTAGACAAAAGAGTCTACATGAGGGTGAGAGACCAAACCCCTAAATGGTAATAAACTGGTTGTCTTCATAGTCTTTTTGTTAGTGCAGGGTTTTGGGCTTTGATACCCAAACTAAATGTTCTTTAGCCAGAAATATGCATTTAATAGAAAGATGTAAGGGAATAGCCTGGAAGGCAAGAGGAGTACTTTCAGTAGGGCAAAAGGTCAGAGATACATGATACATCTTTTCTATGTCAGATATTATGTGACATAAGGAAATGCACATTAGAATCTACTGGATAGACTATAAAATTTTAAAATGCCTTCCAATAACATTTGCCACTTTTAGTGAAAAGTAGACGAGAGTTTCTATATAATATGTACAGAGAGATCATAAAGTTTTGACACATGCATAGTATTACGTTACCAGCTATTGTAATGTAATATAAACCAATATGCTATTCATTATTCATTTGTTTATGTTTCCACACTTCATTGCCTGTCTGTATATGTAAGACTTGAACTAGATATGTCAAATGTGACTATTACCAATTTCCTTAATCATCTATGAGAATCGAATATAGGATCTTATCCTGAAGAAGTCTAATCTTCCCTGAAATAGTTTTTGGCAAATTCTGCTTGTTAGGGTCACCATATATTGGTTAAACTGACTCAAAGAAATAATCTTGATATGGAAGTTTAAATATTTGAATAAATAAAAAATAGGATGCATGAACTCAGGTTATTGATCTGAATGATCTATAGTATCCCTATGATTTTTTACAATCATATAAGTTTGAGAGCACTAAACTCTAAAAAACTCTAAAATGTCCACGGTTGATGAGAATAGCTCTCATGCCAACCCATGTCCCAGTATATTCTTGCAATAAAATTTAGTTAACTAAGATAACCCATATGCTTTTTATTTTTCTTAAATGACTCAGAGTTATGAGGCAAAGGGGGTGGATTAGTTTGTTTCACACTGCTGATAAAGACATACCCAAGACTGAGTACTTTATAAAGAAAAGAGGTTTAATTGACTCACAGTTCCACATGGCTGGAGAGGCCTCACAATCATGGCAGAAGGCAAGAAGGAGCAAGTCACATCTTATATCCTACATGGCAGCAGGGAAAAGAGAACTTGTGCAAGGGAACTCTTCCTTATAAAACAATCAGATCTCGTGAGCCGTATTCACTATCACCAGAACAGGATAAAACAGACCTGTCTCACGATTAAGTCACTTCCCACTGGGTCCCTCCCATGTCATGTGGGAATTGTGGGAGCTACAATTCAAGATGAGATTTTGGGTGGGGACACAGCCAAACCATATGAGGGGATGCCCATTAGTTTCTCAGGGAATGCATGATCTGCTTATATAAGACCAGAGTTTTAAACTATTTATTATGCCTTTCAAAGGTAAATGTTATTTGTAGTATCTGCCTTATTTTATCATCTTCTCCACTCTTCATGGATGGCAAATGAAACTTAGAACATCACTGCAGATTGCTCAACGGCATACAGACACACTATAGGAGGCCAAACTTAAATAATCAGATTCTACCTGATATTTCAAAGCTCTTTTCAATTCTTCCTGACAGGAGATAGTTGGATGAAATTAGCTCAATCTTAGATGTCTAATCCATGCCATGATTCCATATCATCTAATTACTGATTCATAGAGAGAGCACAGAACATCTCAACCCAGCCCTGTTCCTAATGCCTCAGCTCAAGATATTTACTTTATATGAAGTAGCTTATTCATGACCTTATATTAGGAAGAATATCTCTTATTCATAGGTCTTCTTGAATCAGAACCTTGTACAGTTTCAGGCTCTTGGATGTACATAGACACAGATGTCTCTGGGGCATTAGGGCATGGCCACCCTAAACTTTTCTATCTGAAGTCAAAGTTTAATTTTTAAAAGCACTGCATTAAAACAAAAAGCAGACATTAAGAAGTGCTGTCCTTCATGGGAACTGCTCTCCAGTTTTGCTGGAATAAATATTCTTCACAAGAGAATTAGAGGAACACAAGGCTGGATAATGTCATTTGGGGTATTACTGTAGAGGGACATAAATGCCAGGTTTAGAAATTTTTAATACTGAAATTTAAAATTTGTGTGTTTCTTCCTGAGGACACAGAGCTCCTGTTCCTAATCTTTCCTTCGTCATCACACTCTCTACGTTCAGAGTCTGCACATGGTCCACAGCAAGATGGGGTTGGGAGGCAATGCCAAAAGACATTTTCTGAATAAACATCAATAAGCAGGATATGAACAAGTACCTTTCACAAGAGTGTACATTTGATAACTCTCTCTTGCTAAAATCTTCAAGTAATAAAGTATGACTATCTGAAAGCTTCTTTAAGCATCAGTTATACAGAAAGAAGGTTAAATTGTAGCCCAGAAGCTATGTCAAAGGAGACAAGATGAATGTACAATGGCCTCAAGATTAATGTGCTTTCAAAAGCAGCTTACACACCAAGAAACTATTAGCTCACACTACAATTTCCATTAAAATAACAACAATAACAATAACAATGATGAGCTGTAATGTCGTATCTTAAAAAAAAATAGGATATTTAGATAAAAGGGCATGGGGTACAATTTTAGCTAAAATCTCCTCGTAT
Source organism: Pongo abelii (assembly GCF_028885655.2). Classification (NCBI taxonomy): domain Eukaryota; kingdom Metazoa; phylum Chordata; class Mammalia; order Primates; family Hominidae; genus Pongo; species Pongo abelii. Next base: position 83,861,575 of record NC_071994.2, read on the forward strand.
TTTGTTGTTTGGAGTTAATTGTGAAAGAGTAATCTATTTTTACTGAAAGGATATCTTTCTTATATTTTATTATCTTATTAACAATCTTAAAAATCTTTCTCAGTCATTAAAATTATTCACTTGACAAACTGGAGAAAGTTCTAGCTACTGTAAAATTATGCTCACTTCACGTAACAGATATTTTGTGTGCATATTATAATTTTAGGGGACTGCATTTTACTTATTTTTAATTTTAAAAGAAATTATGTTCTAATAATGGCTTAGGTAATAAGAAAACACATATTCTTACTTTGATTACATTACTATAAATCCCTAGTGTTGAACCAGTCATTTTAGAGATCCTGTGTGTCATTTTCTGTTTTGAAAATGGGAAAATAAATTAAGTACTAATGTATATGGCTTTACAAAACAGTGCACATTGAGAGACATAACGTATAGAAAGGTGATCTCCGTCTTTTGATTGCTCTTCCTACAGCTTTCTGGAACTGTACACAAGGAATAAAACTCACCCCAAAAGATTTGATGTGATACTGCATAATATGATTCTGATAAACTAAAAATAAATAATTTTAAATTTAAACGCATTCAGTTTTGTAGTGTGATCCTCACAACAAGTCAAATCCCGCAAACAAAAAGCAATAACAATATTTATAAATGACGTAATTGTATCAGTAGCAAAGCAACTAAAAGGGGACGGAGCTGGGAATATAGCCCCAGAGCCTTTTGCACACCTCGTCATCTTCCCCATTATTTTGTGTGCACTGGAATATCAGGTATGTTTGCCAGCCTGCTATTTGCTTCTGTGAATACAGTTTCACTTGGACACAGGCACATCAATTTGCTTATTGGCTATGGTTGCTTTTTCACTACAGAAGAATTGAGGAATTGTGACAGAGACCTTATGGCCTGCAAAATCTAAAATATTTACTCTTATTTCTTGGTTCTTTATGGAAAAGATTAACCCCTGTTTTATTCATCTGTAGCGTAGGGAACTTGACTTTTTTTTTTACTCATGTATGCCCACACCTTGCCTAGCATTAGCTGGTTTTCAGTACATGCTTACTGAAAGAAGGATAAAAGGAAGAAAGGAAAGAAAAAGAGAATTAGAAAGAAGAGTAACAACTGAGAATATGTCTAAATTGAACAAAACTAATCTCTTAACATGGGCTTTCTTATCAAAGTAATAACTCATCATGGCTTTACTGCTAGGAAGAAAGTAGGGAAATGAATGAATGAATGAATGAATGATCTGCCATTCTTTTGTCACTACTCAGATTTTATTTCATTTATTTTTTACTTCAAGGTTATATGAAAAGTGGCCTTAGTTAGAACACTTTTGGAGAAGAATACTAACTTCTAGAATGCACTGCTATCTCCTAAGTAAAAAGCTCCACAGCCCAGCTTCTACATTGGCGAGCCTTACATGAATACATCTTCTCAGTTCTCATGAACAACTTTAATTATTAAACTGCATTCACTTCATTTCTGTGGACTTTTCTGCAGATGAGCTAAGTTTTATTTATGGTAAAAGCTAGTCACACAAAAGTAGCACTTTACAAACACCCAGACATGTTCAAATTGGATTTCAAGATATCAATGAATAACTGCACTAAAGATTTTGGAGGATTTTTTAAAACTACCTGTATTTAAGTCTAAACTTCCTTCTCTGATTACTTTTCAGCCTAAAATACAAGATGTTATCTTTCTCAATATGCTGTGTACTCAAAACTGCAGCAATTATTTTGATCACTTCAGTATTGGCATATTAACATCTGAATTCAAAGCTGAAACAATGAATGTGTTAAGAAGGCAATTTGACACCTTCCAAGTTCTTCCTTCCTTCAGCTGCACATCTTAGAAAATCAGCAACATTTGTGCAAACATATGTTTCATTTGTCAAGCTTCAGTTCGTGGGGTCTTGCTTTGACCTGTGATTAACATTATGGGCCTTGGTCTCTGAAACCAGCCTTGAAAGGATAATATGGGCCAGCGGTCAGGGGCCAGTCAGAACAGCTTCAGTTACCGAACACTGTATTTTTTTTTTAATAAAAGAGAAGAAAAGTCCAATTTCAAAAGATAAAGTTGTTGATTGACTATATTGGAATATGGGGTATGTATTGTAGTACTCTAAGTTCTGCCTTATACCTTAGACTAGAGAGTGTGAGCAGCTTATGCAACTAGGTCAAGATAATCAGTTATGAACCCCTAGGTTTTAACAGATTGGGAAATGATACCAACTTGTATTTCTATGAACTCTGCCTAATACCATGTGTCACTCTGTGCCACTCCTTGTATACAGCAAGCATGTGCATCATCCTGGTTCAAGGGGTCTTTATTCCTTCCAGGATGAAAACCAAACTAGGTAACAAAGCGTTCAAGGCCCCTCATGAGTTAGCCCTCACCTACCTGCTGATACTTGGTACATCTTTTTATGCATTTCAGCTAAACCGTTAGCTGTCTTTTACATGTGTGTCATCAATTTCAGCATCTGTTCCTTTAAACAATACAATCTATTTTTTAAAAATGAGAAGATTGGATTTCTTATTCTTTTCTGCCTCTGAAATCCATTGTTCTCAAAACCCAAAATCTCATGATTAAGAGGAAGGAAGCAGACATCTTCTATAAACACATACGGCCTTATTTTTCAAAATCTCCAAATTCTCCGTTCCATAAAGGCCAGCTTTAGCACCTCCAATCAACTGGAAAATTGTCTATCAAACATTGTTTTACTCTGTTGTACTTTCCAGCATATACCATATCCCGTCCGTATTTATTAAATCCACTCTTTTCTTCAAGATCCAGCTATCAGCACATGCTAAAGAACGCTCCTGTCTACAGGAAGCTCTACAGTAGTTTTGCCTAATGCAGAAACCATTTTGTTTGTATTCGCATCCTATCCCTTCAAAATGTGTCCACCCGCCAGCGATATTGTATCTGGAACTGGTGGGTTCTTGGTCTCACTGACTTCAAGAATGAAGCCGCGGACCCTCGCGATCATTGTTACAGTTCTTAAAGATGGTGTGTCCGGAGTTTGTTCCTTCTGATGTTCACACGTGTCTGGAGTTTCTTCTTTCTGGTGGGCTGGTGGTCTGGCTGACTTCAGGAGTGAAGCTGCAGACCTTCGCAGCGAGTGTTACAGCTCTTAAAGACAGTGCATCTGGAGTTGTTCCTCCTTCCTGGTGGGATCGTGGTCTCCCTGGCACGGTGAGTATCACAGCTCATAAAGGCATTGCGGACTCAAAGAGTAAGCAGCAGCAAGATTTAACACAAACAGCAAAAGAACGAAACTTCCAGGGCATAGAAAGGGACCCACCTTGCCACAGCTGGCTCCGCAGCCTGCCTTTATTCCCTTATCTGGCCCCACCCACATCCTGCTGATTGGTCCATTTTAAAGAGAGCTGAGTGGTCCATTTTACAGAGAGCTGATTGGTCCGTTTTGACAGGGTGCTGACTGGTGCATTTATAATCCTCTAGCTAGATGTAAAAGTTCTCCAAGTCCCCACTAGATTAGCTGGATACAGAGTGCTGATTGGTGCATCCACAAACCCAGAGCTAGACACAGAGTGCTGATTGGTGCATATACAATCCTCAGGCTAGACATAAAAGTTGTCTAAGACCCTACCCAACTCAGGAGCCCAGTGATCCCCAGCCTAGTGGATCCCGGACCAGGGCCGCAGGTGGAGCTGCCCGCCAGTTCCACCAGGAGCGCACCTGCACTCCTCAGTCTTGGGACTGGGCACAGTGCAGCAGGGGGTGGCGCCCGTCAGGGAGGCTTGGGCTGTGCAGGAGCCCAAGGGGGAGGGCGGGTGCAGGTGCGCTCTGGCATGGCTGGCTGCAGGTCCCCCGAGCCCTGCCTGGCAGGGAGACGGCTGAATCCCGGTGAGATTTCAAGCACCGTGCAGGCGGGCCGGCAGTCCTGGCAGACCCGGCACACCTTCCGCGGCTGCTGGCCCGGGTGCTAAGCTCCTTAGCGCCCGAGCCGGCGGCACCCACCGGGTGCTCCGAGTGCGGGGCCTGCTGAGCGTGTGCCCACCCGGAACTCGCGGTGCCCCAGAAGTGCCCAGCGCAGCCCCAGTTCCCGCCCACAGCTCTCCTTCCACACCTCCCGGCAAGCAGAGGGAGGCCAGCTCCGGCCTCGGCCTTCCCAGAGAGGGGCTCCCACAGTACAGCAGCGGGCTAAAGGGCTCCTTAAGCGCGGCCAGAGTGGGTACGGAGGCCGAGGAGGCACAGAGCAAGCAAGGGCTGCCAGCATGCTGTCACCTCTCAATATCAGTGCTTTACACTCGGTCGTTCTACAGTAAGTTTTAAGGTGTCTTTAACTTTGTCTTGCTTGAAATGTTCACCCAGCTTTTGCTCAAGCTTTAATAGCTAGGAAATTCTCAAGGCATCTTTAATTAATCGTTTCTACTAATTCATTTTTTACTGGTATTTATTGTAACTTTCACACTCTTCTGTTAGGCATAATATCTCCTAATATCCCAATGCATTTTAATACATTTATATTATTTTATTTGCATATGTATGTATATGTATATGTGTGTATATATGTATATATACATATATATGTGTGTATATGTGCATGTGTGTATACATATATATTTCCATGTTTGCATTCCTTGGTAACATTTTATCTCCTTAAGGGAAAAATTTTTGTTTATTCATTTCTATATCCCCAGTCAGCTGTGTTGGTACAGGTCTTAGCACTGATAAGCATTAAATCTAAAGTTATTGATTAGATGAGTCTTTAACTTTTTTCATAAAGCCATAGCATAATCTAGTGTTGCACTGCATCTTGGAAAAAGATAATAAAAATTTTTTAGGTGAGGCAATATGGAGTCTTTTTACCAAAATTATTTAACTCATTCTTAAGTCCGTTTGCTTACCACAGCTACCTGTTTCTAACAACTTTATAACACCATTAAACAAATGTATAATACACTGGTAATCATTGCCTGAGTACTTTTTGGCCCTTTCACAGGCTAAGAGGTGATGCTAACAAAAATATGCTTAGAGCCTAGTAGTTATAAACAATGATATCTCTGAGATATTGTTGTAAATAATCCTGAATAATACATAGGTAAATACACACACACACATCTCTTGCCAAAAAAAAATTAAGGGAGAAAGAAGTGTAGGAAAATGGGAAGAGGAGAGAAAGACAATGTAAGGAGGAACAAAAGAAAGCAAGCCTCCCCCAAAGTTACATCTCTTCAGTTATTTGAACATCAATATCTAAGGTGACATGTTATTGCTAAAATTAGAAATATTAATAAAGATTTATTGAGTCATTGCTATGTTCAAGGTAGTAAATTTGATGAATTAGACAAATTAGTCTGTGCTATGTTCATGGAATTATTGATTTTTGTTTTCCAAAAATAGAAGGCTTAAGTAAATGTAATTAGTTTGTATGGTTTGTATTGTTTTTAAAGTTCTAGAGCACATCCTAGAATTGTCTCTCATATTGTCAATGTATTTGTATTTTTTCAAAAAGTATAGGACTTGGTAACAGTGAATTTAAAAGTTTAGTGTTTATACCTAAGCAACAAATATCTTAGTGAGAAGAAACTACATCATAAACATTACTTGTATTGCCAAAGAAGACCACGAGTTGCGGTAGCTATAAGAAGAATGAAGCTGCACCTATGACATTATCTATGATAGACATGACAGTCCAACTTTGCCTCACCTGGATGAAATGCCTAGAGATTGAGTTCATTTTAAGAATCGCACTTTCAAAATGAAGTACTATGTAGGAAAATGCAATGCAGGCAATCTAGAAATGAGTAGCCAGAGAAAATGAGGGGCCTTTCCATCATGCCTTCTGAGGAACATTTGGCATCTCAGAGTTCCTTTACACTGAAGAGAGAAATATCTTGTGTTTCATGAAAACATTAGTTTTTTTAAAGATCCCAGGGGAGGTAGGAAAAGTAAGAATAATGGAGAAAGGCAATATATATTCTTAATTTGATTCTAATTTTAAATGAATTTTCCCACATTGAGTGAATTATCATGGGAAATACCAATTGTTGCCCTGTAACGGGGAGTAGTTTAGAGCAGAATTAGAATAGAGGACTTTTTTTTTTTTTTAATTTTAAGTTCTGGGATACATGTGCAGAATGTGCAGGTTTGTTACAGAGGTATATACGTGCCATTGTCGTTTGCTGCACCTATCAACCCATCATCGAGGTTTTAAGCCCTGCATGCATTAGGTATTGTAATTTTTAAGCTGCAAGGGACCTCAGAAGTCATCTGATTATAATACACCAAACTTTTCTTGCCCTTACATCTGAATTAAAGTTAAACACTGTTTTAACAAATATCTTTCTGGTTTGGAGATAGGAGATTTTTAAAAAATGGTGTAGAAATTCAAGGCCCTAAAAGTAAACTGGTTAGTTCCTCCATATTAAAAATTGTTATACTCAGGAATCACTGTCCTCATATGTTTCCATTATCCAGCTCCTAGAACAAGCCCATAAAACATGGTTGCAACAAGCTGAACTCCTGGACTCATTCTGTTGCTCTTCCAGGATTGTAATTATACAGGCAATATTCTCCATGAAACTGGAAAATCTCACTCCCTACTCGAAATAATTGCAAGAGGTCTTTTTTAAGTTTTTTTGTTAGTTTGTTTTTACAGAATTGACCCATTTTAGCATTAGAAATCTCTGATGCTATTGATTAGCAAAGATCTTGCATGGATCTGAATCTACTGACCTGAATTCATTTCTTCTTTCTTTTTCTCGCTATCATTTTCTCTCATGACTAATCATCTTCTTCTTGGACAGTGACAACAATTCTTCAGTTGCCATCTCCAGTTTTTTCAGGTTAACTCCATGAGACTATACCATACTATGCTCTTATGTAAAAACCATCATTGTCTCCCCACTGTCTACCGGTAAAATCCAATCCCCTAAGCATGACACACACACACAAACATTTATCAAACAACTTAGCTTTTGCTAGCCTGGTTACCTTTACTAGGACTTCTATCTTTAACTTGTGTTTCTGTGAACCATTCATACTTTATGGCATAGTGTATGTCATGCTTCTGTGAAAACTACCCTATCTCTCTTCTCAAAAGTAAAATTCATATCTCCCTCCATTACTTTTCCATGGAACTTTAAAATGTTTTCTTTCCTTAAATTTTGAATTCTTTGGTTTGTCTTTGTGTTTCCCTGAGATTTGAACATATAAATAGGTTATATTTATGGAATTAATAACTTTTTGAAAGTTTAAGATAAACCAACATGGTCACCAAAAATAAATGCTTTAAAAAAAGTCAGTCTTTCTCATTTCCCCTGCAATATTTACTTCTCTTATAGTAGTTTCTATTGCTGCATGCTTATCCATAAAGTTTCATTTTTTAAAAAAGCTTAAACTTTGTTTCCATATTCTGAGCGAGAATGAAGCATAAAACAGAGTCTGTAGACCCTTTATTATACTGAAACTGAAGCTAAACAATGCATGACAAAATGTTAGTTGGCAACCTTGGATATTTTGTAGTTATTTTATGTTCTAATTTTCAATCCTCTACATGCCCAAATTAATTTCTAATAAATTTGTAAATATTACTTCTACTGTCTGTATTACCACAGCACTGAAATTTTAAGCTAGTATATAAGATGATAATAAGGCATGGTAAGCCAACACAAAGTGTGAAATGCATATTATCAAGGCTATATAGCCTATAAAGTGCATTTCTTTTCCCAAATCTGGTTGATAGCATAGATGACCAACTGTCCACAATTTCTAACACTCTTTCTTTATTCAGATGGGTAAACATACTTCTCTCACATTGTCAGTTATTGCCTTTTATAATCTCTCTCTCCTCCTCCTCCTCCTCCTCCTCCACCTCTCCCTCTCTCCCTCCCTCTCCCCTTCCCCTTCTTCTTCTTCATTTTGGATAGAAACAGGGTCTCTCTGTGTTGCCCAGGCCAGTCTCAAACTCCAGGGCTCAATTGATTCTCCTGCCTCAGCCTCCCAAAGTGCTGGAATCACAGGTGTGATCCACCGTGCCTGCAAAATTGCTGTCTTCTATCTCCCTTTGATCCTAGTGAAAAATGGATTAGCTCTCATCCTATCATTGCCCCAGAGACAACATCATCCAGTTCTCCGTCAGTGATTACTAGGCATTAACTAGCATTCAAACAAGTTGCACCAAATGAAATAAAATTTCTATTAAAATCACTTTAAAAACAACTTAGAAAGCAACAAGAATATAATTAAAGGTACAGCGGGGAGGAGGAGATAAAGGGGCAGCTAGCAAAAAGATTGAAGTATTAACAGAGAAAAGCAGCAGAGATCATGTTGCTACCAAATAAGTAAAATCATGCATTCTGGCCTTCACTTCCTCCTTTAATACTCCTAAAGTAACTACCATACAACCATGTCATTTACTGTCCAGTAACATTTTCCAGTTGATCTCATTCTATCATGTGACCTTTTTCCCACACAGTTCTACAGTCACTGCCCCTTTTCTTAGAAACTTTCAGAAAGATCAGTCACCTTTATTCTGTTTCCAAGGTGCTCTCAGACAGGCCCAAAAGTTCTCTTCCTTCTGAATGGGAGTGTTAGGAGCTGAACTGAGACCACTTAAAATTCATAGGTTGGAATCCTAACCACCAGTTTCTGCGAATGTGACTATAGTTGGAGATAGAGTCTTTAAAGAAGTAAAGTTAAATGAAATCACTGGAGTGAAACCTAATCCCATATGATTGGTGCTCTTGTAAGAAGAGCATGTTTAGGACAGCCACATACAGAGGAAGGACAATGTGAAGACACAAGGAGAAGATGACCATCTGCAAGTCAAGGAAAGATGCTCTCAGGAGGAACTAACCCTGCAGACACGGACATTTTGATCTCAAACATCTAGCCTCCAGAATTGAAATAAAATTAATTTTTGTTGTCTAAACCACCAGGATATGGCAGTTTGCTATCAGCCTAGCCAACTTATACGTAGATAAATAGTTTTTTTGTTGTTGATCAAAAACTTTTAAAAATGGTTATGTAATGAGTTTTTAAATTTAATCTCAATGTTTATTGACACCATTAGTATGATTTTTGCAGCTCCTCTCTTATACTTTAAAATAAATTCAACCAACCACAAAGGTGCTGCTAATTTGCTAGGGCAATGTGAGAATAAAAGCATATCCTTCAGTCAGCAAATACTGAATACCTGCTTTGATCAGGAAAAGTACAAAGCAAAGAGATGCTGTAAGTACTTCCTGTCAGGATCAAAATCTAAAAGAGGAGGAAAAACTTAGCAATATAATGTAAAATTAAAATTGTGATATGGCTTCTATTTTGCTTTTCAGAATCTGGGGTACGCTTATGAATAGAAGAGAGATCAAAGCATGTAATACTGAATTACAAACAATGAACAACTTCCCCAAATGTATTATTTCACAGCAGAAACAGAGTTGTGTTTAGAAAACAGCTTAATATCTTGTTGAAAAATTAAAGAAGGAAAAAGGTGGAAGGAGAGACAGAGAAATAAGAAAGTGAAAGGGATGGGTATAAAGAATACCGTGTCACCACATTGTATGTAAGGAAATTATATAATTAGCAGAAAATTCAAAAGATTCATGAAAGCCCCAGGCTGCCTTCCCTTAATGACATTTTGATATGGTTCCCTGAATGGAATGAATTTCCCACCAGTTTTCATTTGTTCAAATTCTTTTTCAACAGGTTCAGCTCACATGGCCTGTACTCTATGGAGCTTTCATTAATATATCAGCAAATTACTTTTCTCATTGTCATCTCCTTTTGCACAGTACTTTGGACATACCTATCCTAGAATTTACTAAACTACATTACAATTACTGATTTGCATGCCTTTTTCTTCCATTAGGCTGTAAGCCTAAGGTTACAACTTAAAGTCTGAAATAATAATTCAGAAAATAAATGCCTGGAATGACATGTAAGGAATAGGAAAGCAGCTATCTTTAGAGCTCAGGCAGGAGAAAAGAACAATTGTTTTTGAACACTTCATGATGGAAATACATTTCAGATGAATTTTGAAGTAATATGGATAGATCGAGTGGCACTTTGGGACATTCCTTCATTCAGCAAATATTCATTGGGAACATATATTTGGGTTAAGCACGGGGGATTGCTTAGAAGTAAATTTATAAGAGACTAGTAAGACAGCAAAAGTCATTAGAATAAAAATGGAAGGAAACATATAAAAATGAATGTAAAGATAAGTTCAGTTTTCATCATTGTCTTCGGTATATATGTACCACCTCATTGTTTTCATGTCAAGCTTCCAAACAGGCAAGTATTAAATCAATGCCAAACCTAACACTCAAGAAAGTTTATTGGAAGCTGTATGGCATTAAGTTTTAAACTCAAATATTGAACATCTTCAATACTACTAAATTAGTATCCTTTAAGGTTATTTTCAACCCTGATATGCATGTACACATTAAAATTTCACGATATGTGCACTTCTATCCATACGTGTCTCATGGCTTATTAGAAGGAATGATTGTAATGAACTTGGTTTAATAAATTTGCTAGGAAAGTGTCATGTTATCATTATGTTCCTGTTTTTACATTTTGAGTATTATATTGAAGAGATACTGGATAAAAGAACAAAGTATAAAAATGTCTTTTTGTGGAGAACCTCTCATATCCAAAGCACAAACCTAAACTGACCCCCTACGGTGCCCCTGTCAAGTAGATATTCTCTTTCAGATTTGGAAAAATTAAGACAGATGTTTGGTGTCTTTGACAAATTCATAAAGCACATCACCATTGCACCTGTCAGGATATAGTATCCTGACCTTACCTTGCCATTCATTTGGTGATCTTGCAAAGATCATTCATCTTCCTTGATCTATCTGCACAATAAGTGTGTTATCCTAAAATCTAGTCATCAATGATCACTGAACACTTCCTAAAGCTGATACCACGGTTTATTTATGCATTTAATTATCTATCTGTCTATCTATCTATTTATCTATCTATCTATCTCCCACTTTGTACTAGAAAATATTTTAGATGTCTGATTTATGTGTCACCTTGTCCTTTCAATTAAAATTAAGTCACAATCCCAGAGCTCAGAAATAGGAAACATTGAGACTAATGTGAATGACAAATATAATTGGTTTAAAAAAAATGCCGAAAGCATCTATACATGTAACAACACAATGATATATTTGGGTGCTTCTGCTTTATACATATGTATATTTGAGGGACCTTTATAAAACAATATATGGTAACTATCAACGTGTTTTACTGTATTTGTTAATTATTAGGTTGGCACAAAAGTAATTGCTGTTTTTGACATTATAATAGTTCAATTAGAGTAGAATGACAATAACGCCTCCACGTATTTATATAAAACATTATAGTTTTAAAATTGTTTTCATATGTTTATTTCTCTTGGGCCTAACATTTTTATCCCTGTAAAATAAAGATCACCTTTTTGTCTTATGCCTGATTTGTAGCAAGATAAAATAAATTCCAGTGAATGTAAATACAGTATCTAAATCCAAGACTTTCCTTGACCTTTCATTAATTCTTCTCTGTCTCATTAGATCAATTCAGAAAATTAGAATGAAGGTGCAAATAATTTTTCAGAAATTATGTGTACCTCTGATATATTTTTATTTGTGACAGTATATTCATTGTTCAAAAATTTAAATGCACATGCTTCTTTCTTTTGTATTGAATATAAAGTCTTTGACACAGAATGCAAAGTCTAGATCATAAGATGCTACACTGAAACAGGAAGAAGGAAAGCTTGCTGTAAGGGAGGTTTGGCGGAAATGAAACATAGGGACTTGCAGTAACAGTGGTAAATGAATGCTTACTAAGCAAGGTAAATGTTACAGTGTAACTAATTCGGACAAGAGGGATGTCAGTCAGTAAACTGGTAGTGTCTCCCTAGTGCCTTCCTAGTCCTTCAAGAAGACTCGTCCTACATCAAGTCAGAGACTGAAGTCACAAGAGCAGGATCAGTGTTACACGAAGATAGACGGGCAGTAACTCTCACTCAGATGTTTCCTTTGCCAAATGAAAAGGCAGCCTCAACAACATCTGAACCTCTGAGCCTGTATTTTCAACTTCCATGTGCCCAGACAGATTTAAACTACAAGTTCTGGAAATCATTAATTAAAGAGCCTGGAAATTTCCAATTCCAGCATTATGGATACTACTTGAAATTTTTCTGAAAGTCATCCCAATTTTTAGCTGTTAATCTATTGTATGTGTGATTTATCTGGCAAATGGAGTAATGGGGTGTGACCACCACTTTTAGCCTACACCTAAAGCCTTTTTTTGTGACACCTATAATGAGAAGCAATGATATGTGACTATTATGTGCCACATTGTGCAGTGTTACAAATTATAAGCCTGCCTTTCTGATAGATTAGGGACAAAGACATAACCTCTTCTCTTCATTATTACCATGGTAGATGCCCTTTTTTATACCATGATCCAAATCAAGATTGGGTAATAATAATAAATCAATAATAATACAAACAGCATAATGATATAACAATGAATGACATAATAGCTAACTCATATGTGGTGTTTATTATATGCCAGCCATTGTTCCAAGTGATGTATTATATGTATAAAATATATATTATTATATTATATAGAATAACAATTATATAATTTTATATAGTATATGTAATATACTATATAAATATAGTTAGTATATACTTTATATATAATAGACAAAATAGTATTATATATAAAATATAGTAACATATATAAAATATAGTCTTTTATATACACTATAGTATATATAAAACAAAACTATAGTTTATACAGTATATATAAAATATATACTAACTATATTATATGGTATATTACATATACCATATGAAATTATATAATTGATAATCTACATAATATATCACTTGGGACAGTGGCTGGCATATAATAAACACCACATATGGGTTTATATACACATATATATATATAAAAGGTATATATATATGGTAATACCTTTTATATACATATATACCATATATATATATATACACATACACCTTTTATAATATGAATAGCAAGATATTTTGGCTTATATATTTTTAAATGAAGTGTCATTGCTAACAGTTTTATAAACTACTTTTTTATCTTAACAGTATATTAAATTTGTTTTTCCATATCATTAGTACACTACCCGAGAACAGTGGTTCTTTAAGGGCAAGAAATGAAGAGAATCTGCAACAATAACCTGTAGCCACATTGCTGAGCACAAGTAGTGTACTTGGTGAATAACTCTGGCTGGCAAGTATATTTTGAAAAATTTCCCCAGAAGATCTTATTATCCATTATACCCACCTCCCAACCCTCTCACCCCCTAAACTTCTATTTTATAATAATTTTAGTCAGTACATTTCATAGAATGGATATGAACTAATCATTTCTCTATTGTTGTGCATTCACATTTCTGCAAGTGTATTATTATTATAAGAGGACTGTGATAAATATCCTTGAAACTACAGTTTTAAATTGTTTAAAATTATTAGTATTGTTATGAGAATCAATTTAAAAATTTGAAGAATTCTATGCTTCTCATACACACTTCCCAAAGTCCTCCATTAGCAATTCTTTTTTTAAAATAATGGCTCTAATACCCCCAAATTACCTTTATTTTTGTAATAAAAATGCATCTTGGCATCTAATTTGAATTTATTAAATATTTGTCCAGTTTATTGACCCTCTATTTTTTCTTAAATGATATACTTGTATAAGTATTTTGGAAACTTGTTTCTTAGTATGTTTGGCTTTTTAAATTGTTTAGATTTTTCATATACTTTATATATATGAAAATTATATGAAAAATAGCAAAAATATGTAGCATAAAATATATGCTATCATATATGTTACTTAAAATGGTTTCTTAAGAGTTAATATGGACCATTTCATAACGTCTTCGAGTAATGTAGTGAAGCTAAATTTATCCTACTTTTCTGCCTTCTTTAAAAACATATAAGAAAGATTTAATTAAAGGTCATTGCTAAAATTTAGAAGTATGGAAGCCAACACAGTATGGTGGAATGTGCCATTGGGTAATATTAGTTATTTTATTCTCCTCATTATAAAAAATAATTAAAATAAAAACCATATTAAAGGTGAAATTATTTGATATTATTATTTATATTTTCATTTTCTTTATTTACATTGCTAAGAGTTTTACATTTTAAAAAGTTTTTTTCTTGGTATTTCTTAGAATTCAAGCACATACTTTGGACTGACCTTTTCATTTATGGACTCACCTCAAAGTCCTCACTTCGTAAAATGAAAAATAATAGCACTGGTTGGAAGTGGTATTAAAAAGACAGAGAAAGTACAAGAGCTTTCTTATGGCTTTCTTAGCTCCAGAGGCTCTGCGTGCTCTATATTATTTATCCATTTATTTATGTATTTATTCAGCAAATATTTCTGGGAAGCTGTTTAGCATATACCTTTCTTGTTTTGTTTTTTTCATAAATGGTGCTACAGATCTGTTGTGAGAAGTATTGATTTAATATAAAGTGAGAACAATGACACACCTAAGACATAATACTTGGCTGTTGGCAGGTTTCTTTTTCTAGCTGAATTCCTCTTGCACTCTGGCCTAGCAGCTCATGGTGTATTTTCTTGTCCGGAACTGTAGCTCTTCCACATGCCTTTAGAAAAAGCTGAATACTGTGCCATTGCATGCCAAGATTCAGTGGTGTTCTAATTTGCAAAACTGAATGAAAGTTATGCTTACAACCTCATAAAAGTACTTCAATTCTAAAGTAAAATAAAATAATATAATTTGTCTCTAAGTATTTTCGACTACATTTCTTCCCTAGAGTAATTCCAATTGTAGAATGCATAACATGTTTTGTTTTTTGTTTTTGGTTTTGTTTTGTTTTTGAGAAGAAGACCATTTTGTTACCAACAAAATACAAATCAATCATTAAATATTGAAACCAAGTTTGTTTTTAGCTACAGTGGGATGTTCATTCGTTGTGGCAGTTTAGTATTTAGCTTTGTCATGCTTTGAGCATTTAATAATTTTAGAAAAGCCATCCTGAGTTTAAGTAAAAGTTAAACTTTTCTACTTTTCTGTCAGGATTCTACTATGTCCAACAAAACCATTGAAACTAAGCAAGATTAGCCTAAAGGTTGAAACTATATGGCTATGCATAATATGACTTTATAGTCAAAGATGATTTTATCAATACAGAAAGCCATCCCTATGGGTATTATGTCAGGGACAATTCTGTGGTTAGGTCTGAGTCTCTCCTCAGTTCTCATCGTCTCCTTGGTGATGGCACAAACCATATTATATAGCTGCTTGACTTCAGCGTAGAGTTATGATGGCCAGTCATATCCAGACCCTTGGTGCTACTCCCTGATACTGTTCATTTCCTCTGGTTGTTTCTATTTACCATCCCCAGAGCCTCAGCTTCTGTGAACCTTTTCCATTTTCAAAAGCACTAATGCCAAGCTGTCCTTGCTCACATGCCAGATTGCTTTGCTTCTTCTCTCTAGAAACTGAATTTCTTCAACACCTTTTGAGATACTATTTATATGAGACACGGGAGAAGCCAAGATGAGTAAGATATCACTTTACCCTCTAGAAGTACTGGGTGGAAAAGAAAGGAAATGCTATTTATAAAACATGATGATGTACTAGACATGGTGCTCAGTGCTTTATATGCAGTATTTTATTATAAAAATCTATTAAATTGAGCTGAAGACCAACTCCTCTGATTTCCAGTTTCCTAATTTAGCTATTAATGAAATTAAATCTTTGTGATAATGTATGTACATGTTTATTTACTTGCAGATGATCTGTGGGAAGTGGTCGCCCTGAGGAAAAAAGAAGAGAAGGAAAGAAAGAAAGAGAAAGAGAGAAAGAAAGACAGAAAGAAAGACAGAAAGAAAGAAAGAAAGAAAGAAAGGAAGGAAGGAAGGAAGGAAGGAAGGAAGGGAGAAAGAGAAAAGAAAGAAAAAGAGAGAGAGAGAAAGAGAGATAAGAAAGAAGAAAGAGAGAAAAAAGAGAAGGAAGGAAGAAGAATGAAAAGGAAGGAAGGAGGAAGAAAGAAAGAAAAAGAAAAAGAGGAAGGCAGGAAGAAGAAAGAAAGAAAAGGAAGGAAGGAGTAAGAAAGGAAGGAAGAAAGAAAGAGAGAAAGAAAAAGAAAAAGAAAAGGAAGGAAGAAAGAAGAAAGAAAGAAAAGGAAGGAAGGAGGAAGAAAGAAAGAAAAGAGAAACAAAGAAAAACAGAAAGAGAGGGAAGGAAGGAAGGAGAAAAAGAGAGATAAGAAAGAAGAAAGAAAAGAGAGAAAAGAAAGAAGAGAGAAAAGAAAGAAAAGAGAAAGAAAAAGAAAAAGGAAGGAAGGAAAAAGAAAGAAAAGGAAGGAAGGAAGAAGAAAGAAAGAAAGGAAAGAAAGAAAGAAAAAAGAGAAAGGAAAGAAAGAGAAAGAAAAAGAAAGAAGAGAAAGAAAAGAAAAGAAAGAAGAAGGGAGGGAGGGAGGAAGGAAGGAAGGAGAGTGAGAGAGAGAGAAGGAGGAAGGGAGGGAGAGAGGGAGGAAGGAACGAAGCAGTGGGAAGGAGAGACAGAGGCAGGGAGGAAGGCAGGGAGGGAGAAAAGAAGGAAGAAAAGAAATAGGGAAGAAAAACACAAAAAGCCATGCTGGAAGTATATAATGTGGCTGAAAGTTTGAATTAAACAGTCAGGGGTCTTAAGAAATTTAGTATTTATTGAACAACTGCTGTGCACCATCAATATTATATGTGTTATAAACATCTCACAGAAACTTTGTAACTAACCTATGACTTGGGTAATATTATTGTTATTTTACAGATGGTAAAACAACTGTAGAATTAATGGTTCTTAAGTTTCATATCCACCAACACATAGCTAGTGAAGGAAAAGCTGTGCCTACCAACTACAGATTTAATATTCTTTATATAATTTTTAAATTGGAGAATTCATAAACCTTGAGAACTTAAGAGACTCTAAGGTACCAAAAGACAGTTGAAGCTGAAGAGCAATGATAAATTCCTTGAAGAACCTCACAGAATTTGAGGATGTAATCTGTAGCATAAATACTGAGATACAACACTGGAGAACTTTTCTTCCACTGTTGGGGAACAGCCTCCTACTTAAGCAGTTATATTTAATATTATATATAGTAATAAAATGTTATTTAATTGGATAATGTTGAATAATGTTTTCTGAGCCATTTCTTCTCAATATTCTTTCTCTCGCTCTCTCTCTCTCTTTTCCTTCCTAGATACTATTCTCTAAATTTAGAATTTGGGGTGCCTCCTCCAACCCTATGGCTTTAAGAGCATTTAGTAATTAAACATAGGAACAGATATAATTAGTTTGTCCTCTTTTTGTAGAGCTTGATAGCTCACAAAGTACTGCTATGTATATTACCTCCAGTTGGAGATCCTGGTATATTTCATTTGACTTCATCACTTGGAATTTTTAGATAAAGAAGATGAAAACTGGCTGGTAAATCACATAACAGTGGCTTTCTTTAACCAAATATTTCAAAACATTAGTATATATCTTCTCTAAAATGTGGTAACTCTGGGCTGTTTGAATCTTATGATACACTTTATCACCTAAACCTGCCATTTTCTCTTTGCTTTTCTTATAAATCAATTCAGAGCTTTTTCCAAACTGTGAAACAAAGGCACAGTAAAGGTTCTAAGGGGAAACCATTACACTTTTTTTAATCCATTAAAAACCCAAACCATAAATATTGGAGACTAAGAAACCTTCTAGGTCATTGATTCTGCAATTTCCCAAAGGTGGAGCAATAACTGAACCAACAGAATCAGTTGTTCAAGAACAGAATGCCTATTAATATCAATTTAATATCTTCTCTCTGAGAAGACAATTTGCTTTTGAGTGGACACTGTAGTTGTTTCTAGTGAAAAGTAAATAATATCTTCTTTTTGAAAACATGCATTTAATGAAGAAGAATCCCTCCTATGACTGAAATAATGTTCTTCCCACACATCTACAATTCTATGGCTAATAAAAGGGATTATCAGGCAAATAGAAATGTAGTTTACAATTTCAATAGCTCACAGCATTCCTTTTTACCTCAATAAGTAAATTAAGTTTTTATGCCTAAAAACTACTTAAAAGTCAACTTTTCAGATCTGTATTATTCTGATAGCGTATAATGAATACTTTGTCATAGCAAGTAACAAATTTTATTATAGCTTTAATGCTTAAAATTCCATCTGTTTCCACAAACAGAACATGAATACAGGAAAGCAACCATTAATTTTAAATGCACTAAAAAAAATTCTCATAGTAAAGGGCTTCTAAAAGGCATTTGAAAATGTTCAGGCAGGGTCTCTTCATGGTGTGTGTCATGCCTCTGTTTTAAATGCATTAGTTACTCAGAGCCATCCATATCTATCTTATAGATATCTGTAAAAGAAAGATAATATTCTTTTAAAATGGGGAAATATGACTGATTTGGTAATAGGATAAGCAAGGATCGTTTGCCTATTCATCTATAGTCTTGCAATTACAAGGAAGTAAGCAAATAACTTGAGCCTTTGTTTTCATTATTGTGATGATATTTTTTCATCAAAATCACCATTCACTTATATATTCATATTTATTGAACACCTACTATGTGTTAAACACTCTGTTAGGCCATAAAAATTCAGAGATGAGAAGCACAGGCTCTGTCTTCAAGAAGCTCACAGTAAAGTAAATACAGACAATGCAGTAAATAGGCAGGATATAGAGTGGAAAGGTGTTTGCTTGTTAATCAGAGAGGAATCAGAGAATGTTTCTCCCGGAGGTAACCTATGAGGAGGGTTTAGGCATTAAGTAGGTTAAAAAGAAGATAAGTATTATATTCAGGACTATCTTTCCAAATTGATATTATTCCCTGCCATTTTGTAAATAAGAATGCAAAATATCGAAAAAGTTAAGTAGTTTAAATAGGGTCACTCTGTGAATAAACCTACAACAGGCAAGAATTATTCCACTGAAAGCACCTTCTGTGTTTTTCACATGCAAATATGGGGAAATATCTCACTATTTAATAATAGTTAAGTATTATTAATAATTATAATCCATTGAGATTATTGGTTTGTGAGTTCTCTTTATCAAATAACGGATTGGATTTATAATTTCATATTTGAGGATTATTTTTATTTTTAATCCTAAACCACTGCTCATCACATTTGGCTGAGGCAAAATATCTGTAATTGTTCTCACTGTCTTATAATTAAACAAATAAATAATTAACCTATGGAATGAGAGGGTATGAATTGTTTAAAAGTGTCCATTTGCACTATATATCCTGGTGAAATACCACAGGCATGAAAAGGTAAATGCAAATGAAGAATATGGATTTTCCTAAGTCATAATCATCACAACTCTCCTATAACAGATGCATCCCTGAACTGCTTATATGTATCTAAATCTAGGTAAACAGTCCTCTGAGATGACACTAATATGCTGTTAACAGTGATGATGCAAGCGATATTAATGATGCATCCAAGGTGTATAGATATATGTTTAAAAACCAGCTTCCCAGAAGCAAAATGCTCTCATCCGTATGTAGCATTTCTCAATTTTGTGGTATAAATACTCTCACAATGGCTAAATTTAAGCTACTAATATTAAATCACTGAACTGAATTCAAAATTAAGAAGAAATGCTTACGATTACCTTTTGTATGCTCGTATGACTGAATTATAGCATGTCACTGGAAATGTACAACAGATCTTACTAGATTTACCCAAGGCAAAAGAAGCATCAAATTAAATTTTAGCAAAATTATAGGATGTCACAATTTAGAAAGGCTAAAGATATTGCTCTAAGAAAAAAGTTACCAATATGTGTTCCACTAAAATTTGCGAATTCCCAGCTTCCTTTAAGAGATCAAGAAGGCCAAACTATTTTCTTAATAATATTTGCTTTTTGCTGTGTAAATATTTGTAGTGACAGTATGACAGTAGCAATGGGTAAAACTGTGGGTGCTCTAACACAGATCAAGGTAGTGGCACTACGCTGTTTTATCCATCTTTGCATTCTTCAATGCCACTAATATGCAGTAAAAGTTTCACTTAACAGTGTCCTGGATGAAGCAGTAAAACATTAATTTTTTTAAAAGGTCAGCCTTTAAGTTCATATCTTTAATAGTGTGTGAGATGAAACAAAAAGCATGCATAAAATATGTCTGTTACCTTCAGAAATATGGCAGACAGTTTGAAAATTACTGGGCAATTGTTTGAGTCCTGAGCCAAAATAGCTGTTTTGGTTTACAGAAATCTTCTTTGCTTGAAAGAACAACTGACAAACTACAGTTATTTACTTTTGGGTAATTGGCAGAAACTTTCTTAAAAAAAGTATGATGTAAGTTTATCATTTCTATTAAGACAATTAGCATTATTTGATGCCAACAATAAAATTTTAACTTTCAAGAAAACTTAAAAATCTGGAAAATGTATGTGTTCCACCATGAACCTCACAGCTTCTCAATACTCAAAACGTCTGATAAGATTGGTGGTGAAATTGGTGAATGGAATTTTTTTGATGTATTATAATGAAATGTGTCAACGTTTGGGAGCTAAGCATTGCTCAATGAACCATTGTTTTCCAAATGACAAATGTTTGTGTTATAAAATAAAACATGGGTAAAAGATCCATTCAAAATGCAAGATATTTTAATGAATTTTAATATAAAAGAGAACAAAAACTTTATGATATGGAATCAGATTCCACATTGTAACTAACCCTTAAGAAATTTATAGTTGTTAAGTTTTGTTACAGTATTTAAGAAGAATAGCTACAACTATCTTAGAAAGCTATTAAATTTATTCTTCCCTTTCCAACTACGTATCTGTGTGAGGTCAAATGTTCTTCTCCACTAAAGCGACCTAGGCTAGAATTTGAATGTAGAACAACTATAGCAATTGGGCTGTTCTTCTATTAAGTCCCAAATTAGTACAATTTATAAAAATGTAAAACAATGCAATTATTTCTACTATATATTTTTGTTTTGGAAAATACAATTAATTTTATTAATAGTGAATTAATGAGTAGTGGATTTATTTTTGTTATTTCAAATAGAGTAATAAATATTTTAAAATTTGTTCACAGTTAATTTTGATTATATATGTGTGTGTATATATATATACACACACACACACACACACACACACTTTAGTAGATTTTCCATCTATACAAAGTACTTTGTAGTTTTCAATAATTTTTAGGAGCGTAAATGTGTACTGAGACCAAAATGATTGAGATCCACTGCTTTAACATACATTAAAAGTATCTGCCAAACTTTAGAATCACACACACATACACACACACACACACACACACACACACTATAGAGAAAATTTGAGAAGCCTCTCTTGTAATTCTGATGACTCAAATGAACACTCTGGGTAAGAACAGTTTTTCTTGGGACATCCAGTGTTAAAATTATGTGAACATGAATTTAAATCTGAGTCCCCAAATCCAAAATAAACCCAGGTTTGCTACTTGGCAATAATTGCCTCCCTACCTATTAACTATGTCATATTTATAACTCATACAGGTTACTCATTATCACTACAGTTGGGGTTTCTCAATGTTCAAAGTTTTCTGAGGTAGGAGTTCCAATTAGTATCACCTCAGAGTGTTGGTATAATTATTAAATGAGAAAAGTACTTATTTAACATAAATTATTTGAACTATTTTTATGCCTTTTGCTTTTTTTATTATCTTGTTATTTTTACTTTGTTACAATTATTTTGTTAGTAAGTAGTCCCATAGCTTCATTTTTTCATTATCCATGATGGGAATCACCACCCCTTCTAAGACAACATATTTCCCTACTCTATGAAAAACTTTTCATTATTTCATCAATGTGCCTCTTAGCTTTCAATTTACCTTAAAGCCAACATTCTTCTTTGAACAGCAATTTTTGAGAATTATGTAGGTTTATTCAAAGGAGCCCTAGAAAAATAGACTTATTCTTGAATATTAGATTTATCACTATGGTTTGTGTTGCCATTGGCAAAAAACTGAACGTTAGTTGTTTCATCTATAAAATGGGGATAATAATTTTTTCAGGGATATTATGAAATCTACAAAAACACAGCATATGTTAACCACATATGGTGCATGCTATTCATTCAATTTTATGTCTCATGTGGATTTTACGTAAAGAATTTGTTAGGAGTTAAATATACAATTATGAGACATATACATGCCCAACCCTTATGTACATTTAAATCCAGAGTGATCACTTCACATATTATATCAGTGAGAAGAATTCTATGTATTTTTGCTTACAGCTTTTCAAGTGAGTGACAATACTGAGAAAAAAAGAATCCGCTCATTTTGCACTACTTTACTTACTGCTTCTAATATTATGGTAATGCACAATGATTGTCCATGTTTTCTTACTTTTCTTAGTCACTTCATTTACCATGATTCTTCTCTCCCTAGTATTCTTGCTATCAATCACCTATACTGTGCAAAGAGTATGACCAACAGAATACTCTTTCATTGTACAAAAGAGTTTTGTGTCTTGAAGAAGTATATATTTTTTTAATGCAGTTGTATTGTACAGGTCGAAGACATTGCAGCTAGTGGTGCCAATTGTCTTTCATTAGACATGCAAGCAATCAATCCAAAGACAGTTTTAAAATCCTAAGCCTATCCCCAAGAGTTTGCTGCTAGTGGCATAAACTGACACACAATGGCTTTAAAAGAGGTAATTAACAGATAATTAAATATTTATGTTATATATAGGAAAGGGCCTAAGTGCTTTGGTAGGAGGGTAGATACAGGACTTACTGACTGACTGACTTTGCGTAGAAATGCAATTGACACTTAGAGGTTAGGGGGTAACTAAAGGGCCCTGTCTCCAGATTTTGACCATATAATCTTAGAGAACTATATCTACACTTACTGTATTATTCTGCATTCAGAAAAAAATGGTTTTTTTGTCTGTTTTATGCCACTTTGTGGGACATAAAAATGAGTTAGCTTTCAAGAGCTTGCACGCCAGTGGGATAACAGAATATGTCTTGACGCATATAAATTATATGAAATTCAAACTGAAGTATCCATACATAAAGTTTATTAATTCACAGCTAGGTTCATTTGGCATGAATTGTCTATGAGTGCATTCACGTTCCAACTACTGAGTTTAATAATTGCAATAGAGACCATATGGTGTGCAAATCCTAAGTGTCTAGCCTTTTACAGGAAACATTTATTGACCTCTGCTTTGAAGAGATTATGAAAGTGTTAAATTTTTCTTAAAACATTGAGATAATGATTGTGATGATGATGACATTGATCATGGTGAGCTGGAAGAGCACCATGATTATAATCATATTAATTTTTTTACTATATCTAGGGTTAGACTATTTCTTGCATGGACCATTTTAACAAATGACACACTCAATCAATTGTACAGCGATTCCCATTCATTTCATTACTATAAACAAAATGTAATTTTGTGTTTTTCTGCAACATTTCATCATTTATAGTCATTTCTATTGTGTTCAGATGCTATGTAATAGAAGTTGGGTGAGTCTGGAAAATATTGTTGCTTACCTACATTCTACACTCCCACTTTTCCTGTCCTTCTTACTATGAGAACACTGCTCTTGTTCAAGAATGGGCATTGTAAATCTTCAGGTATAGAATAGGCTGAATCCTTCTTTAAGCTAATCAAGCTGTTTCTAACCATCTTAACAAGATAGGCTTAGGTATGCACATGTGACTTAATTCTGGCAAAGTATATATGAAATAATGCCTGCTAGAGAGAAATCTCTCTCCATATCCATATTCTTGCCTAATGTGAAAAAAAAAGGTGAGTGAATCTAAACACCATAACTGTTTACAAAATATGCCACTGACTATATAAGGAATGGCCATACTCTGAGGTACAGGATAGAACTGAGTGGTGGGAGGAGAAAGATGTTTAAGTAAGAAAAATGGTAAATTGATTAAAGGTATACATCCTCCTAAAATAACATGAATATTATTTATTCTCCCTGACTGGACTGCTGACCTCTCCTTGTATCCCCACATGGCAGAAAGTGAGTTATGTAGCTCTTTGGCTTCTTCTATTTATTTTTTAATTTTATTTTTGAGACAGAGTTTCGCTCTTGTTACCCAGGCTGGGTAACAAGATCTCGGCTTGTTACTGGGTGTGATCTTGGCTCACTGCAACCTCCGCCTCCCGGGTTCAATTGATTCTCCTGCCTCAGCCTCCCGAGTAGCTGGGATTACAGGCGCCTGCCGCCACACCCAGCTAATTTTTGTGTTTTCAGTAGAGAAGGGGTTTTACCATGTTTGGCAGGCTGGTCTCGAACTCCTGACTTCAAGTGATCGACCTGCCTCAGCCTCCCAAAGTGCTGGGATTCCACCACTCCCAGCTCTTTGGCTTCTTCTTACAAGGGCATTCATCCCATTCATGATGGTTTCACTCTCATGAACTAATTACCCTCAAAGGCCCTATCTCCAAATACCATTATGTTGGGATTAAAGTTTCAACAAATGAATTTTAGGGAAATCATAAACATTAGTTCATTGCAACCATTTATGATTATCCATCTAAATTTTTATATGTTGAATCAATTGCATTATATTTTATTCTTTTTTAGTTTACGATGGAGAAACAAAAGTATTATGAGTCCCATGTACTCATCAACTGGCCTTAAGAATCCTTCCCTATAAGCACCATCATCCACTCCCCTATATTACTTAGACACTAATCCAAACTATATCTTTTCATCTCTTAATCTTTTATAACCTTAAAATATCAGAATTATGTTTAACATTATGTATAAAATAAATTAATAATAGTTATCTAATATCAGGAAATATCCAGTCAGTTTAGAAATTCCAATGGCTTAATAAATGTTATAACTTCAATTTGTTTTACAGTTCTTTGAAATTGGGATACCAACGTTGCACAGATCACAATTGATGTATCTTATGAGTATTTACAAATTTGTTTATCTCATTTGCTTTTGTTGTTGTTCTCTCTCTTTCTCTTTCTTCACTATCTCATTGTTTTAGAAACCAATTGTCTTGTAGTGTTTTATACAATTTAGATTAGGACTGTCCAACAGAACTTTCTGCAATTATAGAAATGTTCTGGGCTGTTGAATATGATCACCACCAGCCACATATGGCTATTGAGTGCTTGAAAGAAATGTGGAGAGTGTTTCCAAGGAACTAAAGTAAGGGCTTTTTTAATGTTAAATTTACATTTAAATAGCTGCATGTGGCAAGTAGCTACTACTACTACTTTTGAAAGCATGGTGGTAGATTATATTAATTACATCTCTATGGTGTAGTTTAACGTATCTTTCTGTTATTTCCCGTAAATCTGTGGTTGAATATAAACTACAGGTTTGATCACATCCAACTGGTTATTTGTTTGTTTCAAAGAACCCTACATTGGTGATTTTATCTTCTTCCTTCAAGAGGCACATAAACCCTGGGAACCATTCTATTTATGGGATTAGCTGCAATGGATGTTCAAATCTAGTGGTCCTAGTTCATTAGAGGTTGCACAATGCTAATATTCTAATTCTGTTATTCTTCCTTCATTTAATATATCTTGGAGAAAATTTCACCCACTATTTGGTTAGCCTCTGATACTTTTTTTTTTTTTTGGGAGACGGAGTCTCGCTCTGTCATCCAGGCTGGAGTGCAGTGGTGCGATCTTGGCTCACTACTGCAAGCTCCGCCTCCTGGGTTCATGCCATTCTCCTGCCTCAACCTCCCGAGTAGCTGGGAATATAGGCGCCTGCCACCACGCCCGGCTAATTTTTTTTGTATTTTTAGTAGAGACGGGGTTTCACCGTGTTAGCCCGGGTGATCTCTATCTCCTGACCTCGTGATCCGCCTGCCTTGGCCTCCCAAAGTGTTGGGATTACAGGCGTGAGCCACCGCGCCAGGCCTGGTTAGCCTCTGATATATTTTATATATAGGTAAGGCAGGATTCATGGCAAGATAGATGGTAATTCTTTCCCTTTATTTACTAATTTTAAAATAATAATATAGATCCTTAGCACCTTTCAAAATCATGATTGTAAGAATCATTTTAACTTATGCATTTATTAATATTTAATATATTTTCATCTATTGAAGTTATTATTCTTAGTGATGGTCATAATTTTCCATATTTGGCCAGTGGCAGCCTTTTGAGGTTGAATCCTCAGTTCTTTTGAGATGGTGCTAGAAGTCTTCCATAATTTACGTATTATTTTAAAATTATTTATGATATAACTCTCAATATCACACAATTTACAGGAAATTTTGTATTGTAACAAACAAATGCAAATATCACTAGCCCCCAAAGACTGTCTGGGCATATGCAATAATTAACTACAGTTGTCCCTGATATTGAGTCAGTTTGGATCATGTAAGGACTGTAACATTGCACAAACATTTGATTTTATTATTTTGAAGTTAGATTTGTCAGAAAATACACGTTTTAGGTAACATTTGATGGCTTTGTTGTACACCTCAATATTTAAGTATGTCAATTTCCATTTGTACTCTTGCTCCAGGTCAAGGAACAGAGGTGAGCCTTTTAATTGTATAATTTAAAACAAATTGCAAGTAAATTAATATTTGCTACATTTCATGGAAATGCTTTGTATTTATGGCATGATTGTGCTTAATACTGTAATTTTTGATATAAATAAAATTTTTAATCCCAGTTTTTAAAGTAAACTGAGTCTCAGAAATGTTAAATGGTGTTTACAAAACAAAAACCTCTTAAATGTTCAAGTCAAGACTAAAATTCAAGTTTTCAATTCAAGTATCTGTTTACTCTGTTGGGATTCTGTTTTTGAAGCCATCTTCACTGCAAATTACTTAAGTGAAGGTTCATATTTCACTGCAGATATATTTAAGCATAAATAAGTTATTTTTAAATGAAGTCATAAATGTACAAATTAAAATACTTTCCCAAAATAATAAATACATACATAAATTCCTACCATCTTCTTTTTAAACTATTTTACTGTCCCTAGAAATTTGTCTTTCTTTTTTTCTTGGCAAATGCATAGTACTATGTGACTATTTCAGAATAAAGGAGGCAAACTTCTTAGAGGTATTAATGGAAACCATAAATACTAAATATAAATACTAAATTTTAGACTTTTATGGATTCTGCAAAATCAATTTTTTGTCTCAAGATTTGCCTATACCCTCATCTCTTCCCTAATTCAGAGAACTCTTTTGTCTTCCTAGGAAGAGGTAAAACTGTAGACACTGAAACTATTTCAGAAATGTATATGAAGGCCCAGATGTAGTACTTGCATTACTCACAGTACTTCCTGCTAGGTGACAACAAAAGTTCAACTTGAAGCCCTATACTTTAGGACTTCCCTCCAGAAATCCAGAATTTAAGCTTAACAAGACATCATTCTATCCTGAGTCATGTATATAATCATAGTGAAGTGATATGAACCATTCTGAGTATCTTCTGTGTGTCAGGCTGTTTTTGTTTTTTTGTTTTGTTTTTGAGACAGGGTCTCCCACTGTCTCCCTCTGTCACCCAGGTTCTAGTGCAGTGGCACAAATATGGCTCACTGGAGCCTCGACCTCCCAGGATCAAGCAGTCCTCCCATTTCAGCCTCCCAAGTACCTGGGGCCACAGGCACATGCCACCATGCCCAGCTAATTTTTAAAAAAATTTTTGTAGAGATGGTGTATCACCATGTTGCCCAGGCTGGTCTTCAACTCCTGGTCTCAGGTGATCTTCCCGCCTCAGCCTCCCAAAGTGCTGGAATTACAAATGCGAGCCAACACACCCAGCAGCCTTTTTTCATATATGGCAGGACAGCTAATTAAATGAAGGTTTGGTGTGTGTCTGTCTTTTTTGCTGTCTAAAAATAAGGAAGAATAACTGAACGAAATGTCTTTCTCTGTTAATTCTTATTCTGCTTCTCCCTCTCCAATTCAGAAAGGTTTAAGTTCTGCAGTGCCATCTTTGTCTTTCATCCAGTGAAGAATAAATATTTCTTAACACTGAAAGATGCAATGCTTTTGTTGAAGGGATTGCTAATGATGGTGTGGGAATGAGAGAGGCAGGATCTCTGACATTGTGAGTATGGAAGCAGAACTGCCTGAACTAGAGAAAGTTATCTTACATCAAAAAGTCACATTTTTTTTGAGGGAAATTGCAGAAGTAACACTGACCCATATCCCACATTCACTCTGCATCGTTAAGTAGTGAACAGACCTTCTGATGTGTGATATATGCAGATAAAGAATTCTGTCCCTTCTAGTTGCAGACTTCCAAGCTGCAATCATTGCTTTTCCATGCTCAGCTTCATCAGTTGCTGCGATAATCCCATTTTTTAAGAGAGATTTTACCTTAATCACACACCCATTGAAGAGGCTTAACCCTCTTATTCTCCCTTTTTTGTTTCTGAGCTGCCCCTAGGAAAGAGGTTTTGTGGAATCTCCAGGTCCTCTTCGTCAATGTGGAGATACTTCAACATACAGAGCCATGGCCTAAGGCCAGGTCTTCTAACTTGTTTTTTTTGTTTGTTTGTTTGCTTTTCCAGTAATAAAGATAATGTTACAGTTTCATCTTTCATTTTTTAAATGTTATTGTTCAAATTGTTCAGAAATTTTGGCAAATAGAGGTACAATTCATTAGCCTCCTGTGCAGACTGCCAACAATATTTATTCATTTATAACCTATTTTTTTAAGCTACTACTACGTATAATGAATTGTTCTAAGTACTGATCCTAATGTTGCAGACATGCACCTAAATAGAACCCTATGGTGGGTTTCTTATCATGATGACCAGAGTAACATTGAAAAGATAGATAAGGGCTGATATATATATATACACACATACACTTTTATGATTTTATTCCTCACTCAATATTTTAGTTATTGTATTTACCATTAGTTGGAGAAGGCATTTAATAAATATGTATGGAATGAACATACAAATTAATACAAGTTTTGGGTGGAGCACATATGATTTTTATACAGTCAGTCCTCCATATGTGCAGGCTCCAAGTCTGGGTATTCAACAAACTCTGGGTCAAAAATATTTTTTAAAATAATAACAACAATAAAAAGTAATAGAAATACAGTGTAACAACTATGTGTCAGGCCTCTGAGCCCAAGCTAAGCCATCACATCCCCTGTGACCTGCACCTATATGCCCAGATGGCCTCAAGTAACTGAAGAATCACAAAAGAAGTGAAAATGACCTGTTCCTGCCTTAACTGATGACATTCCACCACAAAAGAAGTGAAAATGGCCAGTCCTTGCCTTAACTGATGACATTACCTTGTGAAATTCCTTTTCCTGGCTCATCCTGGCTCAAAAAATCTCCCCCACTGAGCACCTTGTGACCCCCACTCCTGCCCACCAGAGAACAACCACCCTTTGACTGTAATTTTCCTTTACCTACCCAAATCTTATAAAACGTCCCCACCCCATCTCCCTTCGCTGACTCTCTTGGGACTCAGCCTGCCTGCACCCAGGTGATTAAAAAGCTTTATTGCTCACACAAAGCCTGTTTGGTGGTCTCTTCACATGGATGCGAGTGAAACAATGTAAGCAGCATTTAGATTGTTTTAGGTATGTGAAAGTTGGTTATACAGATTGTGTCATTCTTGACATATCCAACTAAATCAGATTCAAGGGACCAGTGGGCAAAAACACTCAGGGCACATTTACCTACTCCAAGAATTAAACTTTGTACAAGCCGAGCTGCTGAAACAGCCTTCAGTAACCCTAAGACTAGTTTTAACTAGTAGCCAGTGAAAAGACCTGTCATGGCTCTAAGGCTGGTTTTACATACCACCATCACTCACTAATCAGTTATTCCCCCTCTCAAAATGAGCTTTTTTTTTTTTCAAAACCGTATGTGACATTTTCCTTTCTAATATAACTCCCAACATTCTCTTTGTTCTTTGAACATGCCAAAGACCACCTATATGTGCATTCCTTAAATTGCAATTGTTGCTTCCCAAATAAAACATTTTAGAGGGTCATCTCTATATATTATTTGACTTCAGCAGGTATTATAAGTAAGTTAGAGATAACTTAAAATATATAGGAGAATGTGCATTGATTATATGCAAATACTACACTATATTATATAAGTGATTTGAGCATGTATGGATTTTGGTGTCCATGGAGTCTTGGAACCAATTTCCCATGGACACTGAGGTACGACTGTACTTGAGTAGGAGAGGATTCGGTCCTTTCCGTGAAGACAGGCAAACACAAAATCCAAAACTTGAGGTCTGTCACTTACCAGCAGTTGGACCTCCTTGGCAAAAACTTTAACTTTTCTAAGCCTCAGTTGCAATACCTGTAAAATAGGAAAAAGTAGTATGTAGCTTATAGCATATGAAGCTCTTGGCACAAAGATCTTGGGCACCAAAATCTAGCTATTATTTAATGACTCGTTTTTGAGTTACAATCAAAACAAATGTATTCATTGGCCATATGTCTCTTATATGTCTCTTATATGTCCACATGTCTCTTATATGAAATCTCATGCTGTAAAGACACAAGGGAAAGAAACAGTAAATGTAATATTTATCACTCACATCAGCAGAGTCTTGAACCGATCAAAGGAAATGCATTTGCCAGTTGATTAAGAAGCAGAATTTCATCTTGGTTGCTTGAGTATACAAGAGAAAAGGAAGAACACATCTAAACCTGAGTCCAATCAGAACTCATTAATTTTGTGACAATGGAACTGTTTACTTTGAAACCAGTGAAAATGAAAATATTAACACAGGGAGACATATAGGTGTTTGATCAACTTATCTTAGAAAAGAATAAGGGTGATTGAGTGATTAGCCCTTCATAAAAATTCAGCAGTCTTTATATAATGACACCACTGCAATGAATTTCATTCTCATCTTATTCTTCTATAGTAAAAAGCAGTTACGTGAAACTAATATCCATAGGCAAAAAAAAAGAAAGGGTCCCTCACTTGATGATACAATGCACCAGAAAAAAAAAAACATACCTTTCCTGGAATGGCCGCATTTTCTGGGTTAATTTAGTTTTCTGGGATGAATTCAAAGAAGGGTGGGTTTGTGACACACCAAGCAACCCTATTCAGAGAGAAGGATCCCAGAACTGTCATGTCTATGAAAATGGGAAGTGAACTTCTCTAAAACAGGAGAAAACATATAGACATTAAACTAAACAGAATAGTAAATCGCCTAAAGAGATGTAGGATTTCCCAAACAGAGTGACATAACAGTTTGGAAACCAGACAAAAAATAGACAAAGCTGATATACAGAAAATGAAAGGCAAGAAATAATATTTCAAGAAGTAATTTCCCTAACTCATCCTATCTCTCTCTGTTCTTTTTCTCGAATTAGGCTTTTGAAAGGGCTCACTGAGCCAGGGATATGTCCCTAAAGCAGCAGAATCACTCCCAGAACATGGAATCTAAACTGGATCTGTTGATTTCAAAAGGGCCTGTAGGGAGAGTGGGTGGCTGGACTCAATTGCCATCTGCTATTTGTTTTGTTTCCTCCCCATCCCCTCCCCTACTTTTTTTGGCTCTTTCCTGGTGCTACGGAGACTGACTCATTTCTAGTCAGCACCGAGTATTGTTTTAAATTTAAAAAATAATAATAAGTTTCCACAAAAGGTATTGGCTTCAGCATTTTATTATCCAACCTCTTTTTAATGAAATATATATTTTCCCACCGGGGTTTGTGGCAAATCCCCTGTAATCCTAATTCAATTCTACCAATGTTGATTGAGTTTATTCATTATATCAATTTAATATTATTCCTGTGCTTGAGGCTGTGAATAAGATAAGATTCCCGTTCTCATGAAAACTTTAACAGTCCAGTGGGAAGGATCCTGTGCATAAATGTAATCACTGACTTAACTACAAGGATGTGGGAGAGGAGATTCAAGTATCAGATGCATCCGTCTAGATTGGTTGCCTCACACTGGACACATTCATGCTGATGGTTCACTGAGGTGTTCCAAGGAACCTGATTTCCACATCCTCAGTTGATCTACCTGAAAACTCTACCCATGGTTCTCCTTTCCCATCTTCCTTTTTACCCAATATTGCCATCTTTCACTTTCACACTACACAGAAAAGTATATAACACTAAAACATCTAGAGCTTATCATAATGCATTGACCCGAAATGACAAAAACCGATTGAAAAAAAAAACAAAAAAAAACTCTAGGATGCCAAATACACAGAAAGTAAAAAATGTTAAAATATTGGTGTCAGAGAAGTCTAGTTTAATCAAAGCTCTATAATTCACCCACCATATCAATATAAGATACATGTTCAAACATTTAAAATTTTTTGTTAATAATTGCCAAAATTTATGTTATTTGTCTCAACTGTGCACTGCTAATTGTAACTATAATGCAGTCTAAAATACTTTTTTAAGTTATAAAATTTTGCAGAAAATTAAAAAACTATACACTTCTGTTGTAGAAATATGATAGCATGATTGTAACAATGACATTCAAGTATAAAAATATATTACAGTGTGATAAAATTCTGTGGGAGAAGTAGAATAACAATCTCAAGGAGAAAAAGAAGTAAAGAACATATTCATATTTTTAAATGGATTTTTATAATTAACAATTTACTGTCATACTTGGAATTTGTTAGGTTCATTTAAAACATTCCATGATTACACTTATTCAATGATCTTATTTATCTCTTGTACTTTTTCTTATAAAATCTGCTTTAACCATTCTGACAGGGCTATACTGCACTTCTTTTATTTGTATATCTTGGCATATCTTTCTCCATTATTTTACTTTTACCCTTATATATACTTTTGTATGTGTCTTTTTAAATAAAATGCTGTAAAACACTGTCACATGCTACAGACAAATCTTTCATGAAAGATGAGTCCATTGATGTGGCAAACTTCATTGTTGTCTTATTTTAAGAAATTGCCACAACCTTCAGCAGTCACCACCCTGGTCAGCAGCTATCAATATTAAGGCAAAAAAGATTACTAGCAAAAAGATTACTATTTGCTGAAGGCTCAGGTGATTATTAGCATTTTTAGCAATAAATTATTTTTAAACTGAAAAAAAACAGTCGATTTGTCAATTTTAATCACTACATTGGGGTGGACATGTAGGTGCTTATATTTAATATGATAATTGATATTTTAAAGCTACTATTCCATTTTTTCTCTCTCTGTTTAAAAGATAAAGGCCCGGCCAGGTGCGGTGACTCAGGCCTGTAAGCCCAGCACTTTGGAAAACCAAGGCAGGTGGATCACGAGGTCAGGAGTTCAAGACCAGCCTGGCCAAAATAGTGAAACCCTGTCTCTACTAAAAATTCAAAAAATTAGCCAGGCATGGTGGCAGGCACCTGTAATCCCAGCTACTCAGGAGGCTGAGACAGGAGAATCGCTTGAACCTGGGAGGTGGAGGTTGCAGTGAGCCGAGACTGCACCATTACACTCCAGTCCAGGCAGCAGTACGAGACTCCATTTCCAAAAAAAAAAAAAAAAAAAAAGGTAAAGGGCCATTTACTAATCCTTTAGTGGTTAACCTGAAAACTTCAGCATACTTTTTTTCTTCATACAAGATACTTATTTTTACCTTCTACCTAGGCAATATCAAATAATTTAAAAATCCTTTAATACCACTTAGCCCATTCTTGATATATATGATGATGCACTGTCATCTGTTTTAATTATAGATACATTTTAAATTTAAGTATTTATTCTTGTTCTATAAGGTTAATATCCACTTAGATTTACAATAGAGTTACTATTTTCTTTATATTTCTTTCTGCATTTGAAACTCTGCACTTGGTATCCCTTTCTTTTTCTAGCCCCCAAAATTTTGGTATTTCCTTTCATATGAATCTCCTGATGCCAAATTCTCTCCATTTTTTCTTACAAAAAAAAATTTCATTAGACTTCATCTTTGAAGGGTATAGAATCTGCTGAGTTGAATTTTGGATAGAAAGTCTTTTGTTTCAGACCTCTTATAATATTACTCCATAATTTGTGTACACACAAACACACACACACAGTAACAGCCATACTGGTTCTACCAGGTACATGATATACCAAATTTTTTTAAACGTCATTTTTTGGAAAAGAGTAAGAAAATGCTAGGCTTCGGATTATTTCTAGAAACACATTTTCAGTAATTTCTAGTATACAGTAAAACACAACAAAGTATATGAGGCAGTAAGACAGCATGATTAAGTATAAATAATGATACCATATATAACTTCTAGTTTTTCTCAATGAGAAACAGTTTATTTAAATTACCCATACTGCCATTAGTGGAAAACAGTCTATGACTTCTTTTCCTGCAGTATAAATTATGGCCATTTACACTTTTTCACTAGTTCATTCAGCAAAAAATTTTGAGCCTAATATGTGAGAGAAAAATGCTTATTTCAGCAAATTCTAATTTATTACTCTGTGAACTTTGTAACTTCATGGAAATAACACAGGCCTACCAAAAAATATAATGCATCAAGTATAGTAATATAGAAAATAATTAGTGGATTATATTTAATCAGAGTCATAACTCAAGGAGCCTTCAGAATATCTTTTTTTCATATGTCAGAATTTGTGTTTAAGTAATGGTTTTTCAATGTTTTTATCTTTGTAGGTCTTTTCTTTTTCACACTACTTTTCACTACCACTCCCCAGTCACACAGAAGTACTCAATTTTCCCAGATTATGCCAATTACTTCCATATCTTTATTAATTTGTACATGTTGTGTCTTCTTCTCTTTTTAACTTCATTCTTCTTGAGTTCTTTCTTTTTCAAGAAATGGGGCAAGTAGTAGAAACAAATTTACTAGGTAACCTATTAATTATGTGACTCCTAGCCAATTATGTGACTCAGTTACCTGAATGTCATTATCATCGACAGTAATAAGAGAGTAATAAATCCCTACAATGGCAATGATATTGTGAAATTTGACTTTGATTATTTATACAACATGCATGTCATATAATAAGGTTCAATATGTGTTAACACTATTGATGTTGCTAGAACTGACTGCATTTGCTTGTAATAGTCTTCTTTTGCATTTTTGTCCCTGTTGAATGTATGATTTATGTTTTATTAATCTATTCAGTAGAATAAAGTAGATATAACTGAAGTTCATTCCTATGCTCCTTGCTACTAGGAAAATCTTAGAAGATATTGAACACAGATATTTATTCTATCCTTTAACTTTTTAGTTTTTAGCAGATCACTTAGAGCTCATCTTATTTAACTTCTCAAGAGCACTTGACCATTGAGCGTGGTCTCAAAACATATTTTCTTTGTATTTTGTGTCCTGTGTGCTAAGTTTTCTGAGCGTGTGGTCCTAGAAGTTCTTCTCTTCTATCGCTAAACACCTTCCCTGGGTAATTATATGCATTTGTGCACAGCTGCAAATGCCATATCTATACCAGTGAATCTCAAATGTGTATCTCTTAAAGAAAGAAATCACTATCTCTTGAACTCAAATTGGTATGCCCATTTGCCAACCTGCCTACTTAAACATTTCTCCCAGGTATGCCATATTCAACATGATCATATTAATAATAAAGACATTTTTAAGCATTCTTCTAAGTCTTTTACTCTTCTACTTCCCTAGCTCAGTAAATAATACCGATGTTATTTAGCCATGTTCTCCAGTCAGAAACCTAAGGGTCATTTTTGTTCCTTTACATCTCTATGATCTAATTAAGCACTGCTTTTTGTCAATCTAACCCCTAATACATGTCTTGAGTGCAAACATTCATTATTCCCTAGCATCACCACCAACTTTACATTATCATCTCCATCCTGAGTCACTGGCGTAACTATGACAGCTTCTGAACTTTGTTTCTTGCCACTTCTTTTGCCCCAGCAACTAGAGACATCTCTTTAAACTGCAGATATGATTTTATCTATACCCCACTTAAAATTCTTCAATAACTTCTTTATTGTATGTCATTCAAGTAAATAAAAATTATGGCCAAAACTACCCTAATTGATGTGGTCTTCCCTTATGTCTCTGATATTATCTCACAATCACACTTTTTCTTTTATATTGGTTTTCCTTCAGTCCCATAGAGGCTCAATATTCTTTCCTGCCCCAGCATCTTTACATAGGATCTCACTTAGCCCAGGACTCATCAAACTAGCTCTTGTTCATCATGCCAGTCTTAGTGTTAACTCCATTTTCTCAGAGTAGTCTGTTATAACATTAATTCCCCAAACTAAACGTGAAGAAGAAGAAGAAGGAGAAGGAGAAGAAGAAGAATCAATCCTTTAATCATTTTCTTTTTTTTTCTTTTTGAGGCAGAGTCTAGCTCTGTCCCCTGGCTGGAGTGCTGTGGTGCGATCTCCGCTCACTGCAAGCTCCGCCTCCTGGTTTCACGCCATTCTCCTGCCTCAGCCTCCCTAGTAGCTGGGACTACAGGCGCCCGCCACCACACCCTAATTTTTTTTTTTTTTTGTATTTTTTAGTACATACGGGGTTTCACCATGTTAGCCAAGATGATCTCCATCCCCTGACCCCATGATCTGCCTGCCTCGGCTTCCCAACGTGCTGGGATTACAGGCAGTGAGCCACTGCACCTGGCCCTTTTAATCATTTTCAATTGTACTATATGCTCTTTCTTAAAATATCTTTTTATAAATTAGTAATGTATTTTATCTGGAGGACTTATTTAAGGCCTAGTTTCTCTCTTAGAAGGTAAGCTTTATGAATCAAAGGCATTTCAACGTGTATGCTGTTGTGTTTTTTCACCTGGACCTCTGTAGGTGATGAGGTGCTGCTTTTCAATATGGTGCAAATGCTCCTACCGTGGCCCATTTCAAGCTACCAACTAGATATCACTGAGTATGAATTCAGGAAGACATGCACACAAGCGGCTTTAGCCCAGCCCTGAGAACAGGATGATTGTCACCTGTATCACAGATTGTTAGAAAACTACTAAACTAGATCCAAAGTTATCCTCTTTCTTTATGGTCTAAATATATATTTTTCAAAAAATGTGTGACTCATGAACTATTTGAGGAGAAATTATGTTGGAGAATATTTGAGTTATTATTCTATGTTTATTTTACCACAAACCATTTCAATCTTTTGTTACAGAAACAGCTGTACTTTTGATAAATTCAGGTATATAAAATAGATTATTAGTTTCATGATACATTTGAATAAAAGCTAATTTTACTGAGAACCTCAGCATATTAAGGTTCACCAAATGAATAAAATGCACTATGTATAAATATATAAAAATTCATAAATAGCATGTATAAATATATGTACATATACATATTTAAATTAGCTTTTTAACCTTGGGTAAGGGAGTTGATCTGAATACGTTTAGTTAACCATATAGCTCACTTCTCCCCAACACACCAAGCACAGACCTATCTAGTGTATTTCTGTAAGTGGAACCCTTTGCAAACTTCCCTTTTAAAATAAGACAGGGAGAAATGAAAAATAAATACAAACCATTTATACATTACTAATCTAAAGAACTTCCTGCTAAGAAAGACAAGGATTGATCTACATAAAAAATGTGATTTACTCCGGAAAGAGATTAAGCATTAGTCAATAGCTAAGACATTTTAATAATATCTTTCTAACAGACTAAAATCTAGACCTGAGAAATGCCTCATTAATTAAACAAAAATCCTTTTTCTTCACACTGGGAAACTGTCAAAATGTTTTCTAAAGTGGTTATCAGATGAAGCAGATACACAGTTACACACAGAAATACTTGTAGTTTATATGTGTCCTAGAATCTGGAAGTGTTAGCCATTTGGTGAGTTCAAACTGAGACAATAATTCAGATTATATCAGTATTTTACATATCATAAAAATAAATCAATAAAGCATAGAACATGTGCAGGGCTCCCTCCGTACCCAGCTAAGTCTTGTGAGAAGTATCTAGAGGCTTGAAAAATGTTCCTTATCCTTGAAGGGCTTTGACCTGGACTTACAGATCAGAATAGGAAAAGACAAGTGAAATGATAAAAATGTAAATATATCCTCTTTGGATAATACCATGTAACTAACATTTAGAGGAAGGATAAATGAATGTGGGCTTCCTGGAAAAACTGTGTGTGTGTGTGTACGTGTGCATGTGTGTGTGTGTTTGTATGTGCACGTGTGAGTTTTGGGCACGGGTAGAATTCGAATGAATGGGAGGGGTATAGTTCTTTTAGAGGAAAATAGCCTGTCCAAGAATTAGGATAAAGTATTATCAATGCATGCTAGGACTAGTGAGATATTTGGAAAACCAGCCTGATTTCCTTGAATCATGTGGGCAAAACAGGCTTTGCATATCACTGTCTGATCACCCTGTAATCAGACTAACTGCAAAATAATAACAATAATAAAAAATAGGCAGTATCATGTCTAAGTTATTTAGATTAATATTTACAACTTTATGTGTTATTTCACTTTACAGATGAGAAACTGATTCTTAGGAAGAATAGATGGCCATCCCAAATTATATGCTAAAACATGGGAGAGGTAGGCTTTGACTGACTCTAGAGCTGATACCCCACTCTGCCTCTGCCTGCACAGACAAGTTAAGGGCAGTTTACAAAATTGCCTTAATCTCTGCTCTCTAGCAGAGAGAAAGGAACTAACATTTATTGTACATTTATAAACAGCTTAAGCACACAAAGAAGGAAACAGACCCTGAGCCATACAATTTCCTATGTTTCTCTAATTCTTTCATGAATATTTGTCTCCTGTATTCAACAAAGTCCTAAGTAAGCCATATGATGTAGTGAAACGAGCACGGATACTGGAATCGGTAAGTCTTTTTTATTCCAGTCCTGCTTTGTATTTTATGACTTTGGCCATTTCACTTTCCAGTCTCAGCTTCTTGATACTCCTTTCCCTCACAGACTTGGGGTATAAAACCAAACTTGCCTGATTGTTAAAATGTGATAATGTAGACTGTTTATCAAGCACAGTATGTCTGGTTTTAATTATTATGATTCCTTTGTTTCCCTCGTAGAGAAAAGCCGAGCTCATATTTTACTGCAGACCATTAATTAATGGAATCCCAGCCACTGAGGCATTATAACAGGATGAGTTGCTTTCTATTTGTTTTGTTTTATAGTCACACATATACACATCAGTTTCACCAAAGAACTGTGACTCAGGAGCAAAGACTATGGTTAATTTGGTTGCATACTTCCTCTGCCACCTGGTGAAACATAAAGTGTTCAGAATTTGTTAGACACAATTAGGCAGTGTGCTCTTTAAAAAATTGAGAAAAGCACGTTTAGGGAAGGTTGATATGGCATGTTTAAGAAGGCAACCATGGATAGAAATCCTCATTCAAATCATTTTGTAGTATAGGGTTTAGAGTTTGCTTTCTTGGCAACAGCTTATCTATTCTATTCTCCTATCATTGTTCTTAGGATGTTATAATGTAACTCATGTGTTTTCATGCCTGGCTTATATTCAGATTAATATCCGTGGTTTTTTTAACCTTGTTTTCTACAATAACATTCAATTTTTTTCTCATTTTGATTGTAGTTCTACCTTGAGTACTTTGAATATAGGGATTAGTTATTCTTTGCGTCTTCATCTCCAAGTATATAGTTGACATATATGGAGTTCAAGAAATAAACATACCTAACATCTGTTGCATGCTTACAATGTGTCAGAATGTGTCAACTATGTTTTTGAACTTATTAACTTATGTAATTCTCACAACAACAACATACAAAAGGAGATGCCAATCACACCTTATTTTTTGAGTCATGGTGATTAAATGAGTCAATATGCAGTAAATACTTAGAATAGCACATAGTAAATACCGAGACGATTTGGTCATCATTATCCTTAATGGAAACCGAAATACATAGAGGTTACCAGGCCATCTTTCACAAGTAGAGTTGGGGTTTAAAACAGATGATATAGTCCTAGAGTTTGCACTCTTAATTGTTTTACTGTAACAAATATATTG
Organism: Pongo abelii; assembly: GCF_028885655.2. Taxonomy (NCBI): domain Eukaryota; kingdom Metazoa; phylum Chordata; class Mammalia; order Primates; family Hominidae; genus Pongo; species Pongo abelii. Next base: position 83,901,501 of record NC_071994.2, read on the forward strand.
AACTCAAATTTCTTTTTTTTTTTTTTTTTTGGAGATGGAGTCTGGCTCTGTCACCCAGGCTGGAGTGCAGTGGTGTGATCTTGGCTCACTGCAACCTCTGCCACTTGGGTTCAAGCAATTCTCCTGCCTCAGCCTCCCGAGTAGCTGGGATTACAGGTGCCTGCCACCATGCCCGGCTAATTTTTTGTATTTTAGTAGAGATGGGGTTTCACTGTGTTGCCCAGGCTGGTCGCAAACTCCTGAGCTCAGGCAATCTGACCGCCTTGGCTTCCCAAAGTGCTGGGATTAGAGATGTGAGCCACCACTCCTGGCCGAATTCAAATTTCCATCCACCCACCCTATTGCATGTACCCCACATACACACACGTTCACGCACACATACATACTCCTCATTGATACGTTAAAAAAATCTTAGTATTCTATGACAGGCCAATGCTTGGAAACGAGGAAACAAAGATATAATAAATAAGGCTATAAACATTGATAAATGTAAATAAAAGAGTAATCAATTATTATAGGAGATACAGTCATATATTATATTGGATATAATGGGACTGCAGAGTAGGGAATGCCCTGCTTTTTCAAGAGCATCAGTAGAACTTTCATAGAGAAGACTAGAGTCTTAATTTTAAAAGATGATCAACCACTCATTGAAGACAGGTATTGACAGGTAGTTAGTAGATAATAATTGAATGTAAAATAAGACTGCTGATGTAAAATTTTGCAAAGTGTGTTTGTCAGAACATTAGATTCACAGGATTTTTTTTTAAAGACCTGTCTAAATAAGCTAGGCAAACAACCTAAATAGGTTAAACAAAGAAATACAATTTGGATTTCTTCTCAACTGTCTTACTACATAGCTCACTGCAGAATATCTCAAAGTTTTCTCTTTGCTGATGAGACATAACTTTCCAAGCTGGTGGGACTATAGAGCTTGTTTGGAAAATTATTAAAATGCCTTTACCTAGCTAGAATTTCTTAGGACATGGTTCTCCAAAAGAGCCCCTTTTGCAGATGCTGTTTTTGGGTCTTTCCTCTTCTGATACATGTGTAATGTGAATTTCAAGATGTTAATCATTTTTCACAATTGTCACTTCAGTGTGTTTATTACATCTTATTATAGAATACTTCCTTTTGATAATTCCCCAAACTGGATGACCACATTGTTCTGTACAGCTCCTTCTAAGGCTTGTCTCATTTCAGCTAATTATGCACTTAGATAATCAGTCACTGTCCAGTCTCCAAACAAATATGTTTCTAGGAATTTGTGCTCTCAAGAGTCAAATGGACATTCCTTCATTAACGAAAATGTGGTATTAGCTTTAAGTGGCCTTTCTTCTATTATTGAAGATAAGTATAAGAAATAAGTATAGGAAAATTTAAAAAGGAGCTAGCATCATTGTTAGTTTTCAAAGCTTTTTGACTGAGTCAAATAGCTCTAGCTGTAGAAGAAGGGACTTTAGGGAAAACAACAACAAAATAATACAATGAAAAATACAAAGGGAATATAATTAAGAACAATCAAAATCCTAGTGACTCTTTTCCCACCTGCCCATGTAGAATCTCAGCTTTTTCATAGTTTTCATTGTTTTCCTGGGAGTTCCCAGTGGATTTGTCACATGAACTTGAGAAAAATCTCATCTTTAAGGTGGTACTGCTGCTATGTTGCTAGGCATCTGCTGTGTGCCACTTTTTTGAGGCCCAACTTATACTTAAAGCACCAAATCCATTTACACTCCAAAACTGTGCAATGTGCAGTTGTAACACGTGGGTGAATACGCCATCCTATTAGCGCTACTTCCAATGATAGAGTTTCCAAATCAGCAATAATGATGTCCCAGTTTCTCACAGTTCTTGGTGAAAACAATAGCAGACAAACAAAACCTATTTTAGTTTCCAGTGCTCTCTCAAATACATTATCACAATTTATCTCCACCACAAGGGGGTAAAACAGGTATCATTATTCTCATTTTATACATGAGGAATGTGAGGCAAAATGGGTATCAAAACAAGAGTCCTTTTGTTCTGTTCAAATGTTCTCTGAAGCACCATTTCCCAGGATGGAAACCATTTCCAAATAGGCTAGGAATAGATCTTGGCAGAATCCAAAATATTGGTATCTATGACCAGGAAAAATAGTTACAGCTGTCTTTCCATATCCTTGGCTTCCTCTTTGCAGATTCCACAATAAAAATGTGAAAAATAAAAAATAGCAATACATCAATAAAAAATAACATAAAAGCAATGCAGTATAACAACTATTTACATAGTATTTACATTTTATTAGGTATTAAAAGTAAACTAGAGATGATTTAAAGTATACAGGATGATGTGTGTAGGTTATGTGCAAGTATTACAAAATTTTATCTCAGAGACACAAGCATCTGTGGATTTTGGTATCTGTGGGATTCCTGAAACCCATCCCTTATGACTATTGAGAGAATACTGTACTCTTCAAGCTGTTACTATACTAGTAAAATCATTTATTGCTTTATGATATTAACATGGAATCTGCTGAGTACTTGCTAGTACTTCTCAGGGTTTCTGCTGTGGCGCTTGTCCAACATCATAGGATCCCTCCTTCTGAGGACTATGATGTTTCCTGTAATCCTAAAGCACATTTTTATAGTCTTTATTTGCTCCACATCTCAATTAATATATACACTCCTATAGATCTCATGCTATATTTAAAATAGAACTTATAAAACAATTACTTAGTATACCTGTCCTGAACTGGCCACACCGTAACAAGATAGATATTTTAAAATAGATATATCCACACGAATCATGAACATTGAAATTGTGACAATAAGTTTACATGCCATCATGTCGAAACATCTGTGTATATAGGGCACTGCCTTGAATTTCCCATCTAAACAAGAATCATACATTTCAAAAAAAAAAAAAACAATAGTTACCATCGATTCACATTAATTATTAATCTTTACTGATTTTGAATAAAAGAATATTGTCTTCATTTTCCAAATGTGGAAAAGAAAGTTCATGAAATGATATATACCGGAAATGAAGCTGGAGTCATGATTCAGACCTTTGCATGCCAAAACTTATGCTTTCTTTACTGTAGCTGAATGATCTCTACAGCTTTTATGGACCTCTTGTTCTCTAAGTCTATTCCTTCAATCAACAAGTATGTGTTGAGCATCATCTGTGTGACAAGCATTGTGCTAGGTGCTTGAGATAGAATTTCTTGCTCTCAGGGAGTTTAACTTGAAACTGATGAGTGGGGAATTACAAGGTGGGAGATATAACAGCAAACAATACATAGATAAATAAATAAATTCAGATACATTTTTAAAGTGCAAAATTATTAAAGATGGTGGAGGATGTGGAACGATGGGTACACAACTGCCTATAACTTAGTGGTTAAAGAGAACAGTAGAAGATGAGGCCTGAGCGTTAACCTGGACCACCTCATATAAGATCTTACAGGTCATGGTAAAAAGCTTTAAAATATTTTTCTTAAAGCAACTGGGGTGTTTTAGGGAAATGGTATCCGATTTACATTTTAATAGACTACTTTGGCTATTGTGTAGAAATAAATTGGCTGGGGCAAAAGCAAAAGTAGATAAACCAGTTAGAAATATATTCCATGATTCAGACAAAAAAATGTAGTGTTTTGGGCTATGGTAATACCCGTGGCGATAATTCTTTACAATCCCAGAAGTTTCTGTATTATTCTTGCTTTTCTAAAATATTTAAGTACACAGAAGTTGGGCACTTTCTGGCTCTAATGAAATCATTTCTTCAAAAACTGTTGCCAACTTCGATTCATTCGCTGAGCATGAAAGGACACATGGGTGCCCTGGGCAGCTTTTCTTCAATCCGTTCCCTCCTGACAACACTCTTCAGCCCATCACATATAGGGAAGATGGTTTCTTTCTCTGTCCCCCAAGGAAATTCCTTTGCTTTTTTATATATTTTATTGTCCTAATTTCTGAGGCACTTATTTTTAAACACTGACAGATTTAGAAGAGAAAGATGAGAGTCATGTGTTGCAATGGTTAAAAAAAAAAAAAAAAAATGAAAGGAAGGTGAAAATACACGACACAGTCATAGATCAGAGGAGAGGCTGGCAGCGTGGTGAAGACTACTCAGGCATTCCTGCTGCCTTTTGTTTGCTTTGATTCAAATAGAGTTTTCTGGGATTCATTTGCAGCTGGCCAGGGCACAAGGGACCATGCCACAAGTAGGTGATCTCAACAGGAACCAATGTTTGACCATGGGACTACAGTGGATAACAGAGCCTCATGACCTCAAATGGCAGATGAAAACAAAGCACGGCTACAGGACAGGAGGGGCTGGAGTGTCTGGAAGGTTACTGGAACAAATACTCAACGTGTAGCTTGGCCTCATACAGTGGGCCTACGAGCCCATTAATACAAGATTCCAAAATCCAGTGTTTATTTCTATCATCCTGTACCCACCTAACTTTCTTCAGATCTGCTTCTGCATTTAATTTCTCTATCCTCTTCATATTACTCCTGTTAGTCCTTTAACTCAAGCCCCTTTCAAAGACTCTGAATTTAACTTATCACTCCTTTCCCTGCATTGGAGAGTCTCAGCTCATATACTTTCCATGGCAAGAGTTTCTTGGATTGGACCAAACTCCCCTTATCTGTGACTGGTCGGCACTTTCGTTTTCCCACCTTATTCCCTATTCAGGGACAGAGTGGGAATTCAGATACTGAAACACTGGTACAAAAAAGAAAAAAAAAAAGACAGCGTATTTTTTGAACTGGCATCAGGAAGGGTACTTCTCAAGAAGCATATCACGAGTCATCTCTGAAGGTGAGGAAGAAGATCTGAAAATATTCTTCAGGCAATATCAGTAATAAATTATCTGCTGCAATAACAGAATCAGGAACGGTCATAACGCTGAAACTGGGCTAAGCTTGTGTTGGAAATCCTGTGGCAAAAGCTGGGGAGAGTTGTATAATTTAAAAGCCTGGACAAAAATAAGTTAGTTTACCTATACTTCTGTGTAGCTGCCTCATGCTCCTCCACAGGAGGGGATATTGTTTTGAAAAGACAGATAACACATTTCCTCATCAAAGGTACTGGTTTAAAAAAATCATTATTTTTCTATTTTATTTTCTGGTATTGTGTCGTTCTATATAAACTTGTAATAATGGGATGATGCAATAATAATGTATTAATAATTGTGAATAATAATTTAAAATATCCCTAGTACTAGAATTCAAACACATTGCTTTTTGATATTTTATCTAATCACAGAATGGTCTGTATATAGCTTTGTGTTTTGCTCTGTCCTTGTTTGTGTGTGTGCATGGATGTGAGTGTGTGTGTTAGTATTCTGCCTTTTTACTAAAGATATTGGCCTGAATACTTCACTCTTTTTGTACACAATCTTCATACATGTTAGTTTTCTATCATTTCCATAACAAACTACCACAAATTTAGGGTTTAATACACACAAATTTATCATGTCAAAGTTCTCTAGGTAAGAAGTCTTGTGTTGGGTTGGCTCTTCAGATCAGAGTCTCACAGAGCTGAAATCGAAGTGGTGACAGGGCTGTATTCCTTAAAGGAGGCTCTGCAGAAGAGTCCACTTCCAAACTCATTCAGATTATTTGTTGAATTTAGTACCTTGTCATTTAAGATTAAATCCGGCATGTCTGTGCTGACTGTCAATGTAGTGGAAGCGGGGACATCCTGATTTTCCAGAGACTTCTCCTTGGTTTTTGCATGAAGCCCCCTGTATCTCAGTACTAGCAATGCCACATCAAATCCTTCTCACCCTTGATATGTTTCTGGATTCATCTTCTGCCTCATGTCTTCTACTCCTTCTGCTGGTCTCTCTCATTTTCGCTGGGTAAAGTTCTCTGATTTTATAGGTTCGTGTGGTTATATTGTTCGATCCAGTTAATGCAAGATTATCTCCTTATGTTAAGTTCTGTGACCTTATTTGCACTTGTAAAATCTCTTTGGCAATGTAAGGTAACGTTCATAAGTTCCACTGATTAGGATGTGGACATCTTTAGTGGGAAGGTCATTATTTAGCCTATCACAATATGTGTCATCTTGAATCACTTTATTATTTTGATATACCACGATATTAAAGAATATTTTTGAAGATAGGATATATATTATATATATTTGAATTTTTGTTTTGCAATTATAAATGATATATCTATTATTATCTAGAGCTCTTGAATTATTTCTTTTAATTGAATATCAAGGAATTAAATATTTAGATACACGGACGCACACAGTTTATTGCTATATTGATTTATAATAGTTTTATACCAATTTCTAAGGCTCAGCCCTAAAAGATCAAATAATTTCATAACTACCTTACCAGCATTGGGTTTAAAAATTTTTAGAGGTTTATTTCTAGCTCATAATTGTTATGGAACGTTAACATTTTGTCACATACGTATTACAATTTATATGCCTTCCTGTGTGAAGTGTCTTCAATATTATTTTTATATTTATTTTTTGGCATTTGGTGTTTTGTGTAAGCTTCTTAAAATTACAGAAATTACCCCTTTATCTGTCACATGTGGAGACAACACTTTTCCATATAGGTTGTTACTCTATTTTAGCTTAGTATTTTTTCAATGTAGATAGTTTATCTTTTTAACCATTTAAACATACCATAGTTTCTTTGATATTGTTCTTTTTGATTTAAGTCTAAGAAAGTTATCATTATTTCACAACTCTTACCAATTGTTTTATTTCTTCAAACCTTCTTATACTGGTGTAAATATAGTATTTCATCTACCTTTCAAGAACTGATTTGTGTACTTGGCATTTTTCAACAGAGGGCAGCATTTTACATTTGTTCTGCTTTATGGGTGCATATTTCAACCACAGAACACCAAATGTCATTCTGAAATCTGTTCAGCACATACAGCAAACCAGGAGAACAACCTGTACAAGTATATTTCTGTGGAAACAAAGGATGCATTTTCTTATTACAGAGCTTCTGGGAGATTCTTAAATCTTCTTTGGAATGCTATAAGTGGTTTTCAAATGAATATTTGTGGTGAAAACACTTTTTAAAAAGAATGTATGTTTGAAAAACATGAGTCAGTTTTAGAAAGCAGCTATGACAGATGCTCTATACAGATATACAGAGCTTTATTAGAAATGAGTATGACTGAACAACTAAGACAATAAAGCTTGAATTTGCTGCAAACAATGTAACCAATTTGGGACAAGAATTGCTGTTAAAACTCTGTTCTCTATACGACTTAATTTTTTTAAGAAGTCTGTATTGTGGTTTTAATTGTCTTCATGATAAATTTTGAATATTTTCTATAACTTGTGATGCCTTTTATATTCTAGCCCCAGGATTCTAAATACAGTCAAGTGTTCTTTCTCTAGTTTACTTTCCAGGCAGGATCAGTATTTCTCACCTTGGCCCTCAGCCTGTTTTGCTGTCTTTTTTTTTTTTTTTTTTTGAGACGGAGTCTCACTCTGTCGCCCAGGCTGGAGTGCAGTGGTGCCATCTTGGCTCACTGCAACCTCACCCTCCCAGGTTCAAGTGATTCTCCTGCCTCAGCCTCCTGAGTAGCTGGGATTACAGGAACCTGCCACCACACCTGGCTAATTTTTGTATTTTTAGTAGAGATGAGTTTTTACCATGTTGGTCAGGCTGGTCTCAAACTCTTGATCTCGTGATCTGCTCTCCTCAGCCTCCCAAAATGTTGGTAACACAGGCGTGAGCCAGCGCGCCCGGACTGCTGTCTATTTTTTACTTTCTTGTTAGACCCTAGACTGTTCTAGGACCAATCATTGTCTTATTATCTGTATATACCAGAATTTGATCATACTGGAGAGCACATAATAAGTGTTCATTAAATATCAAATGGAATGATACTTAGGTTAATAATTTTCTGCTTATTGGAGTAGTGATACTTCTTTTTTTTTTTTTGAGTTTCTAGTATTTATCTAATATATGTAGTCCCTGGACTTGGTCCCATATCAATAAAAAATATTTTGGTAAACAAGGTGCCTTTTTGTTTGGGGGATTTTGTAGAACATAACCTGATGTTTTTGTAAAACATTTTGAAATTATTGATAGAAACTTACAAATGGACTTGTAAGTTCATAAGGAAAGTAAGTTTCAAGGTATATCCACTCTTGATTTCTAAATACATTAGGGTGTTAGGGCTGTGGAGGTGGAAAGCAAAGAAAGAGCTTAGGAATTTTATATTTTAAGAGGTCTGAATTGTCTGAACTGAAATGAAAACAAGAAATAAGGTTGTCTACCACACATTTTTGCAAGATAGCATAAGTGAGTGGAAATTCATAATTCTTTGAAATGGCATGGAATTGACAAAGGGCCTGACATTTCATAAGACTTTAAGTGCAAATTTAAAAAATAATATATATATATATAATTATTTCTTCATGTCCTCAGCCCACTTTTTGATGGGATTCGTTTTTTTCTTGCTAATTTGTTTGAGTTCCTTGTACACAAATGATGAACAAATATATGGAAAAATGCTGAACATCACTGATGATCAGAAAAATTCAAGTCAAGAATGCAAGAATGGCCACACAAAAAAATTAAAATATACTAGATATTGGCATGGTTTCAGTGAAAAAGGAACACTCCTACACTGTTGGTGGGAATGTAAACTAGTACAATTACTATGGAAAGCAGTGTAGAGATTCCTTAAAGAACTAAAACTACCATTTGATCCTGTAATCCCACTAGTGGGTGTCTACCCAGAGGAAAATAAGTGATCATACACAAAAGATACTTGCACACATATGTTTAAAGGGGCACAATTTGCAATTGCAAAAATATAGAACCAGCACAAATGCCCATCAATCAATGAGTAGATAAAGAAATTGTCGTATATATATGATGGAATACTACTCAGTCACAAAAAGAAATGAATTAATGGCATTCGCAGCAACCTGGATGAAACTGGAGATTATTATTCTAAGTGAAGTAACTCAGGAATGGAAAACCAAACATTGTATGTTCTTACTTATAAGGGGAGCTAAGCTATGAGAATGCAAAGGCATAAGAATGATACAATGGACTTTGGGCATTCAGGGGAAAGGGTGAGAGGGGGGTGAGGGATAAAAGACTACGTATTGGGTTCAGTGTATACTGCTCAAGTGATGGGTGCACGAAAATCTCCCTGATCACCACTAAACAACTTACTCGTGTAACCAAATACCACCTGTTCTTCCGAAACCTATGGAAATAAATAATTTTTAAAAATATAAATAAAAAATAAATCTCATCTGCTCTCGAAATAAAATAAAATTAAATAAATGATGGAATTCCTCTTGGAGCTCCCGTAGAGTAAATACTCCAACTGTGGCTGCTCAGTGTTGAAGCACTTCATGAGTGAGTCCAAAGTGCTTGCACTCAATTAATTGAATAGTTACTGAATGTTTCCCATGAGCCAAAGACTCTGTCATATACACAGGATACCATAATAGAGAAGATAGGATATCTGTATAGTGTTACCAAAGTCCTAGAATAACATTGCTCATTAAATGTTCCTTTCTTTCAGATGATTGAAGATCCAGCACATTGACTGCAAATGCTCTTTTCTCATCTCCATTTGTCAAAATTCTTCAAAACTCTTCACCAGGATCAACTGTCTTAACTCAATTATCTCTGGTACATCCCATATTTAAAATATTTCTTTTGGAACACAGTGTGAACTTGGGATATTATTGTGCTGTGACTTACCTAGAGAGGGGACTCCTTAGGAGAAATGTACTGTCCCTTACACATTATTTCTGCCTGACACTTAGCCTAATACAAAGTGTAGGATTGTAGAATGAATAAATCAATGGATATCTGGATAATAAATGAAGAGTAATTTGCAAATACATATTGGCTTTTTTATCATAAAGTATTCCAAATAGTAGGAGAATAAAATTATATTCCTACCTCCCAGACTGAAAAATGAAGATATTTTCCACATCAATTTTAGGTATTTTTAAAAATAATTTTTTAAAGATGGAACGCCATTAGTATCTCTCATTATTTACCCTTTTCCATCCTTTGAGGTAAAAATATTCTTAAAATTTGTGTTTATTTTTATCTTTCATGTTTTATCTTAACTTTGAATATATAGCTCCATAAAGATATATAGTGTTATTTACACTTATTAACCACAAATGGTAACACTGCCAATAATGTTTTTGCAACTTGGTTCTTTTACTCTGTATCATGCTTCCAAAATTTATTTTAACAAATAGATAAATTATTTTTATATAAAGGCTATGCAATATTTATGAATAAAACACAGGTATCCACTTTACTACAGAGGAATATTTTGAAAGAATATAATTTATCGATATTATTAAAATGCTAATTAGTCTTTCTGTGCATACCCTCAACTTCTGTAGTGGTATTACTTGGATTGTTGTCGCCTATAAATCTCATGTTGAAATGTGATTCTCAATATAGGAGGTGTGGCCTAGTGGGAGTTATTGGATCATGGAGGCAGGTTCCTCATTAATGGCTTAGTGCTTATATTAGGCTATTCTCACACTGCTATGAAGAAACACCTGAGACTGGGTTATTTATACATGAAAGAGGTTTAATTCACTCACAGCTCCACATTGCTTGGGAGGCCACAGGAAACTTACAATCATGGCAGAAGGCAAAGGAGAAGCAGGCACCTTCTTCACAGCATCACAGGACAGAATGAGTGCCAGCAGGGGAAATGTCAGATGCTTATAAAACCATGAGATCTTGTGAGACTCACTCACTATCAAGAGAAAGCATGGGGGAACCACACCCATAATCCAACTACTTCCATCTGGTCCCACCCTTGACACATGGGGATTATGAGAATACAATTCAAGGTGAGATTTGGGTGGAGACACAGAGCCAAACTATATTCCGCCTCTGACCCTTCCAAATACCATGTCCCTTTAACATTTCAAAACCAATTATCCCTTCCCAACAGTACCACAAAGTCTTAACTAATTTCAGCATTAACTCAAAAGTCCATAGTTGAAAATCTCGTCTTAGACAAGGCAAATCCCTTCCACCTATGATCCGGTAAAATCAAAATGGGGGAAACTGGACAAATTGAAGGGGCTACAGGCCCCATGAAATTCCAAAATTAAATAGAGCAGTAGTTAAACCTTAAAATTCCAAAATGATCTCCTTTGACTCCATGTCTCTCATACAGGTCACGCTGATTCAAGTGGTGGGCTCCCATGGCCTTGGGCAACTCCACCCCTGAGCTTCTGAAGGGTACAGCCCCCCTCCTAGCTGCTCTCAGAGGCTGGCATTGAGTGTCTGTGGATTTTCCAGGTGCACAGTGCAAGCTGTCAGTGGATATACAATTCTGGAGTCTGGAGAACAGTGTCCCTCTTCCCACAGCTCGTCTAGGCAGTGCCCCAGTGGGGACTCTGTGTGGGGGCTCCAACCCTACATTTTCCTTCTGCATGGCCCTAGCAAAGTTTCTCCATGAGGACTGCACTTCTGCAGCAAACTTCTGCCTGGACATACAGGCATTTACATAAATCCTCTGAAATCTAAGCAGAGATTCTCAAACCTCAATTCTTGTCTTCTGCGCACACACAGGACCAACACCACATGGAAGCTGCCAAGGCTTGGGGCTTGCACCCTGTGAAGCAACAGCCCAAGCTGTATGTTAGCCCCTTGTAACCACAGCTGGGATACAGGGCACCAAGTCCAGAGGCTGAACAGAGTAGAAGTGGGGCTCTGGGTCTGGCTGACCAAATAGTTTTTCTTTTCTGGGCCTCCAGGCCTGTGATAGGAGAAGCTGCCAGAAAAGTCTCTGACATGCCATGGAGATATTTTCCCCATTGTCATGGTGATTAACATTTGGCTCCTTGTTCCTTGTGCAAATTTCTGCAGCCAGCTTGAATTTCTCCTCAAGAAATGAGATTTTTTTTATTGCATCATCAGACTGCAAATTTTCTAAACTTTTATGCTCTGCTTCCCTTTTTAAACATAAGCTTCAATTCCCAACCACGTCTTTGTGAATGCATAAAACTGAATCCTTTTAAGAGCACCCAAGTCACCTCTTGAACCCTTTGCTGCTTAGAAATTTCTTCTGCCAGATACCCTCAATCATCTCTCTCATGTTGGTAGTTCCACAGATCTCTACGGCAGGGGGAAAATGCCATCAGTCTCTTTGCTAAAGCATAGCAAGAGTCACCTTTATTTATTCCAGTTACCAAACAGTTTTTCATCTCCATCTGAGACCACCTCAGCCTGGACTTTATTGTCCATATCACTATCAGCATTTTGGTCAAAGCCATTCAACAAGTCTCTAGGAAGTTCCAAACTTTCCCACATCTTCCTATCTTATTCTGAGCCCTCTAAACTGTTCCAACCTCTGCCCTTTACTCAGTTCTGAAGTTGCCTCCACATTTTCAGTTATCTTTGTAGCAGTGCTCCACTACCTTGGTACCAATTTACTGTATTTGTCCATTCTCACACTACTATCAAGAAATGCCCCAGACTGGGTAATTTATAAATGAATGAGGTTTAGTCTACTCACAGTTCTGCATTGCTGGGGGAGCTGCAGGAACTTTACAATCATGACAGAAGGCAAAGGAGAAGCAGTCACCTTCCTCAGAGAGTGGCAGGACAGAGGGCGTTCAAGCAGGGAAAATGCCAGACACTTTTAAAACCATCATATCTGGGGAGACTCACTCAATATCATGAGAACAGCATGGGGGAAACACGCCACCATTATCCAATTACCTCCACCTGGTCCCACCCTTGATACATGGGGATTATGCGGACTACAATTTGAGGTGAGATTTGGGTGAGGACACAGAATCAAACCATATCAACACCATTCCTTTGGTGATATGTGAGTTTTCACTCAGTAAGTTCACACAAGATTTGGTTGTTTAAAAGTCTGGGGCCAGGCACGGTGGCTAATGCCTGTAATCCCAGCATTTTGGGAGGCCGAGATAGGTGGATCACCTGAGCTTGGGAGTTCAAGACCAGCCTGGGCAACATGGCAAAACCCTATCTATACTAAAAATACAAAAATTAGCTGGGCATGGTGGCACGAAACGTGTAATCCCAGCTACCTGGGAAGCTGAGACAGGAGAATCACTTGAATCCAGGAGACAGAGATTGCAGTGAGCCAAGATCACGCCATTGCTCTCCAGCCTGGGTGACAGAGGGAGACTCCATTTAAAAAAAAAAAAAAAAAAAAAGTCTGAGACCTCCTCATTCTCCCTCTTGCTCCTGCTTTCACCATGTGATACCACCTACTCTCCCTTTGCCTTCCATTGTGGTTGCAGGCTTCCTGGGACCCTGTGTCCTCAGCAGAAGCAGATACTAGTGCCATGCTTTTACAGCCTACAGAACCATAAGCCAATTAAGCCTCTCTTCTTTAAAAATTACTCAGCCCTAGATGTTTCTTAATAGTGATGCAAGAACAGACTAATATATATAGATGCTTATCTTACTCCACAAAGTGTTTGTAAAACTTTGCATATTCATAAACAGTGTATTTTTCTGATTACTTAAATCTTCACCAAACTTCAATTCTATTCCATTTATCCTTTTAAAACCTTATGGCACTTCTTCATTCCTTTAATTATTCTAGATCGATACTATATTAACGTTATGTTAGTACATCTCTTGCTGCTTTTTTTTTTTTTTTTTTTTGAGAAGGAGTCTCATCTTGTTGGCCAAGACGGTCTCGATCTCCTGACCTCGTGATCCAACCACCTCAGCCTCTGTCCTTGCAATAGTTTGCTAAGAATGATGGTTTCCAGCTTCATCCATGTCCCTACAAAGGACATGAACTCATCCTTTTTTACGGCTGCATAGTATTCCATGGTGTATATGTGCCACATTTTCTTAATCCAGTCTATTATTGTTGGACATTTGGGTTGGTTCCAAGTCTTTGCTATTGTCAATAGTGCCACAATAAACATACGTGTGCATGTGTCTTTATAGTAGCATGATTTATAATCCTTTGGATATATACCCAGTAATGGGATCACTGGGTCAAATGGTATTTCTGCTTCTAGATTCTTAATGAATCACCACACTATCTTCCACAATGTTTGAACTAGTTTACAGTCGCACAAACAGTGTAAAAGCGTTCCTGTTTCTCCACATCCTCTCTAGCACCTATTATTTCCTGACTTTTTAATGATCACCATTCTAACTGGTGTGAGATGGTATCTCATTGTGGTTTTGATTTGCATTTCTCTGATGACCAGTGACGATGAGCATTTTTTCATGTGTCTGTTGGCTGCATAAAGGTCTTCTTTTGAAAGTGTCTGTTCATATCCTTCACCCACTTTTTGATATGAGGATCATATTGAATTTTCAATGTTACTTCTGGTGTCCTTTTTCTCTGATTTAGCTATCAAGTTTTCTTAATCTAAAATTAGGAGGGAAAAAGTTTCTATTTTCTGAATTTCTTGTTAATCACAAAGACTATATTTTGAGAGTAGTAGACACATTACTTATTCAGTTCATTAAAGGATCATTGACCCAGTTTTTTATTCATTATATTGTATTAATAATTATAGTGTTTTATGTTTTTATGGAAATTATAAAACTCAACTAAGTTTTAAAACATGTGGTTTTATCATTTAAAGTCTCTTTTAGATATAATTATTTTTCCTTAAAAGTTTGGCATTATTATTGCCTTTTCTTATGTTCTTTTTAGTTTGTTTTTTCTAGAAATTACTAATATTACCTTTTATGGACTTTTATTTTGTATCTTACATTTTCTTTTGTATTTCTGTATTTGATCTATTTTATTAATTTATTCAATTTAATATATCAAGACTCATGCTTCTATTTTTCTCTTCTTCACTTTATTTGTCCAGAGACATCTCCTGTCTACCTTTTCACTTTTGAAAAATTTGCTCATAGCAGGGTTTGCAAATTTAATAGAGAAAAAAGAGAGATGGAAGAAGTAGCTCATATGTATATATTATATATATAATTTTGACTTTTGTTAAAAATGGGTCCTGCCATTAAAATATTCTGTTCAAAGACACCTAGCCACTCCCTTGTACGGAAATCCATAGGATCCCTGCCATAGCAAATGTGTCTTTCATCCATCATTGCATCTTGGGCCTTTCCTGCCCTCCACCAAACCAGCACAGCCTTGCAGCCCACAACGCCCACACCAACCAGCCTCTTTCTTCCAAAAACCACTGCCTTCCATGGCAGACACAGGCCTCCTCCTTTCAGAGGCAGGCTGGACTTCCAGAAAACTGGCTTTTTCACCCTATCCTCATCCTTCTGTGCCTTTGAATTGTCCATCTTCCCTAAAGTCAGTCCTATGAGATTAGACAATGTCTAATGAAGTTTCTTCAAGGACAGCAAAGCAACAAGAACACACCCATATATGTTCTTAAGGGGATAAGCCCCTTGAGAAGAGCTCAGTCTATTACTTTTACCAAAACATACCTTTTACCAAAACATAAATGCCTGGGGAAATAAGGGCAAATTGACTCCATTGCTGCTTCTTTTCAAGCCTCACAGGAATCTCTGCGCTGATGGCTAGCCTGTCTGTTAACCTAATGCTTATTTTATTTCCAGCCCAATCATAACTTAGTTTTGTTTCAAATGTTTGAATATATAGTAATTTTATTATTTCTATAATACTAAAATAATTTTTTATTTAAATGTGTCTTTTCTGTTATAAATGAGTTACATAAAGGTGACTTTTTCCTGAAGGATGTCTTTATTAATACATATTTTTATTAATAATTTAAAATTTCATTGTCATAGGGTCACAGAACTCTGTATTATATTGATTTTTTGCAGTGTACTAAATTACCTTGCATGCCTAGTGCATGGAATATTAGCTAAAATATTCTAGATGTCTTTGAAGAATGTTTTATATTTATTTTTTGATTTAGATATTTACCTGTCAACTTAGGAGCTAATTTTCCATTCACATTTTTACAACTACTCTAATTTTTAAAAATTTTATCCAGCTTTATTGGGGTAGAGTTGACAAATAAAATTGTATGTATTTAAGATACACAAGGAAATGATTTGAGATATATATGTATACATGTATATGATCACTACAATTAACTTAGTTAATACATCTATCACGTTACATAGTTACTGTTTCTAGTTTTTTGACTAATACATTTATCTTTTTTGATTGTGATATATCAAAATTCCCAGTATAATTGTGAATTTGTTATTTTTCCTTTACTTATTTGATTATTTACCACTATTTATTGTCAAACTATATCAAAACCTAACTCCTATATTAGTCAAGGTTCTCTAGTGGTACAGAACTAATGGGATAGATGTATATATAAAGGGCAGTTTATTAAGGAGTGTTTACTCAACAATCACAAGGTGAGGTGCCATAATAGGCCCTCTGCAAGCTGAGAAGCAAGGAAGCCAGTCTGAGTCCCACAGCTGAAGAACTTGGAGTCTGATGTTTGAGAGCAGGGAGCTTCCAATATGGGAGAAAGATGTAAACTGGGAGGCTAAGTCAGTCTAGTCTTTCCACATTCTTTTGCCCAGTTTTATTATAGCTGCACTGGTAGCTGACTAGATCGTGCCCACCCAGACTGAGAATGGGTTTGCCTTTCTCAGTCCACTGACTCAAATGTTAATCTCCTTCGGCAACAATACTTTGCAAACTTCAATCCAATCAAGTTGACACTAAATATTAACCATAAGTCCATTATTTTTATTTATTGATATTTTTGGTTGATCCCTTTTGTATAATTTGTCACATCTTAATAATTTTTTTAATTGTATTTGTTTGACATTAGTATTACAAAACTAGTTACCATATGTTTTCTTTTAACTGGTAGTACCTTGATATATCTTTTGATACTTCTTTATTTTTAATCTTTCTCTCTTTTTTCTCTTTCCCTCTTTATGCTTGTGTTTAAATATGTCCATTATAGACTGAATAAAGCTGGCTTTTAAATATATACTCCTAATTCTTTTTCATAAATTCATTTAATGATATCTTGTTAACTCATACACCTTAACTTTTTAAAAAACTCTCTATTTGCATTATCTTTTCTTTATCTTGTAGGCAGGTATAGATGTTAATTCTTTTTCTTGTGATTTCCTCTAAATTTGAAGATATAAACTGATCTAAAATCTTTGCTAAAAAATGTAGAGAAAGTCAGTATTTAACCACACTACCAAATATGTGAGGTTTTCACATGTTTTAATTACACATTTAATAACATATCGTCTTCTACTATTATTAGTGTGAAATAAAGTTTCACTTTTCATTTTTTTCCATTAAAATAGTCACTATTACCTTTTATGCAGCCAATAGTTGACTACTAGCATATTATCAACATCTGTTTTCACCATTTTCCCCTAAAACTTATTTCTGGATTTCCTTTTTCTGTTGTCAATCTGAATTCTTCAGTAACTCTTTTTTAATGAAGAACTGTGTGTGCTAAATTCCACTGCTCTTAGTAAGTAGGAAAACATCTTCATTTCCTTTTCACTCCTGTTGGACATCTTATAGAATTCTAAGTTGAGTTTGATCCTTAGAATCATGGACATTTCCCTGTGCTTATTTCTATTGTGTTTGTATGTTTACTTCCCTGTCCTCTTTTATAACTTTTTCTACTGCAAATCATCAACTTGCATGTCAAGAGAAAGGAGTAGAGAACATGGATTGCTTCATATTTGGGTGCTTTCAGGATGATGTGACAGAAGGGCAAGGTAAGTAGTGAGCTGAAGATTCTGCTGGCAAAAATTTAGATGACCAGGGACAAAAAAAAAAAAAGAAAGAAAATGAGTGATTTTACTAATTATTTTACTTATTACACCTTTTGGTGGATGCCACATTAAGAAAATTCAATGCATAGGAAATCCAAAACTTCCCAATCACTTGGAAACTTTCATTCTCATCCTCAGCCCTGGCTCATACTTGTATCCCATGAAGACACCTCACTGTAGGGATGCAATGACTGTTCTATCTAGGTTGTGTTCACTCCTTACCACGCCAGTCTAAATTTCAAACACAGCCCTTTTTATTTATTTCCTCAAAGAATCCTGATGCCAGGTACCCTATTGTGAAATATATTTAACTGGTGATATACTTTGGATGTGTGTCCCCACCCAAATCTCATCTTGAAATGGAATCCCCATTGTTGAAGGTGGGACCTGGTAGGATGTTATTGTACCATGTGATTGAACCATGGGAACGGACTTCTCATCAGTGATTTATCACCATCCCCCTGGTGCTGTCCTCATGATAGTGAGTAAGTTCTTGGGATATCTGATTGTTTAAAAATGTGTGGCACCTCCCGCCTCCCTCTTGCTCATGCTTTTGCTTTCTGAGTTGCCTGCTCTTGTTTTGCCTCCTGCCATGATTTTAAGTTTCCTGAGACCTGTCCAGAAGCCAGGCAGATACCAGCATCAGCCTTCCTGTACACCCTACAGAACCTTGACCCAATTAAACCTTTTTTCTTTATAAAATACCCAGTCTCAGGTATTTATTTATAGCAATAGCAGAATGGTCAAATACAACTGGATTTGGAGAAGTAGAGGGTTCTCCATCTTAACAATAGAAATTTAATTTTAAATATTAGATATATCTATCTCTGTTTTTTAACACAAATGAACATATAATACTGTAAAAAATAAGAAACTTTTAAACCATTTCTTCAACTAAGGTATCTCCAGTATCTAGAGAGCTGGTATTTATTGAGTCATTCTTTCTCACTCTGCTCTTCTCTCTACCAGTCTCTCAGGTTTTATCTCTTCTCCATTACTTTTTTTTGGAAATTGAATGATCTTCAGACCCTACTGTAAAATAATTAAATCCCTCCCTTTGGTTAACCAAGAATGCAACCAAAGTTTTGCTATAAAAATTGTGAGATACCACTAATAGGATTAGGTTTTTTGTGTTCCCAGATCTTATCTTGAATTATAATCCCCATAATCCTCATAATCCAATGTGTCAAGGGAGAGGCCAGGTAGAGATAATTGGTTCCTGGGGGTGGTTTTCTTCATGCTGTTTTTATGATAGTGAATGAGATCTCACAAGATATGTTTTTATAAAGGGCTCTTCCCCGTTCCCTGGGCACTTTTCCTTCCCTCAGCCTTGTGAAGAAGGTGCCTTGCTTCCCCCTTCACCTTCTGCCAAGACCATAAGTTCCCTAAGCCCTTCGCAGCAATGGTGAAACCTCATTTTTTATAAATTACCCAGTCTTGAGTATTTCCTTGTTGTAAAGAGAGAACAGACTCGAAATGAGGCATTGCTGTAAGATACTAAAAATGTGGAAGCAACTTTGGAATTGGGTAACAGGCAGAGGTTGGGACAGTTTAGAGAGCTCAGAAAAGGACAGGAAGATGTGGGAAAGTATGGACCTTCCCAGAGACTTGTTGAATTGCTTTGACCAAATTCTGATAGTGATATGGACAATGAAGTCCAGGTTGACGTGGTCTCAGATGGAGATGAGGACCTGGTTGGTAACTGGAATAAATAAAGGTGACTCTTGCTATGCTTTAGCAAAGAGACTTATGGCATTTTGCCCTTGCCCTAGAGATCTGTGGAACTATGGACTTGAGAGAGATGATTTACGATATCTGGCAGAAGAAATTTCTAAGCAGCAAAGGATTCAAGAGATGACTTGGGTGCTCTTAGAAGCATTCAGTTTTATGCATTCACAAAGAGGTGGTTTAGAAATGGAACTTATATTTAAAGTGGATGGAGAGCATAAAAGATTGGAAAATTTGCAGCCTGAGGATGTTATAGAAAAGAAAAACCCATTTCCTGAGGAGAAATTTGAGCCAGCTGCAGAAATATGCATAAGTAACAAGCAGTCAAATGTTAAATCACAAAGACAATGGGAAAAATATCTCCAGGGCATGTGAGAGACCTTTCTGGTAGCCTCCCCCATCACAGGCCAAGAGGCCTAGGAGAAAAAAATGGTTTTGTGGGCCGGGTCCAGGTCCTTGCTGCTTTGTGCAGTCTCAGGACTTGGTGCCCTGCATCCCAGCCATTGGTAAAAGGGGCCAACATACATCCTAGGCAATTGTTTTAGAAGGTAAAAGCCCCAAACCTTGGTGGCTTACACATGGTGTTGAACCTGGAGGGGCACAGAAGTCAAGAATTGAGGTTTTGGAATCTCTGCCTAGATTTCAGAGAATGTATGACAATGCCTGGATGTTTAGGCAGAAGTTGGCTGCAGGGGCAGAACCCTCATGGAGAACCTCTGCTACAGCAGCACAGAAGGGAAATGTGGAGTTGGAACCACTATTCAGAGTACCCAGTGGGGCAATGCAAGTGGAGCTGAGAAGAGGGCCATGATCCTCCAGACCCCAGAATGGTAGACCCACTGACACCCTGCACCATGCACTTCAAAATGCCATAGACACTCAATGCCAGTCCATGAAAGCAGCCAGGAGCAGAGCTATACCTGGCAAAGCCACAGAGACACAGCTGCCCAAGCCCATGGGAGCCCACCTCTTGAATCAACATGATAAGCCTGTGAGACACGGAGTCAAGGGAGTTCATTTTGGAGCTTTAAGATTTGACTGCCCCACTGGATTCTGAACTTGCATGGGGCCTGTAGCCCCTTCATTTTGGCAAATTTCTCCCATTTCGACTGGGTGTCTTTACCCAATGCCTGTACCTCCATTGTATCTGGGAAGTAACTTACTTGCTTTTGATTTTACAGACTAATAGACAGAAGGGACTTGGCTTGTCTCAGATGAGACTTTGGACTTGGACTTTTGGGTTAATGCTGGAATGAATTAAGACTTTAGGGGACTATTGAGAAGGTATGATTGGTTTTAAAATGTGAAAGGAACATGAGGCCTGGGAGGGGCCAGGGGCAGAATCATATGGTTAGGCTTTCTGTCCCCACCCAAATTTCACCTTGAACTATAATCCCCATAATACCCATGAGTCAAAGGAGAGATGAGGTGGAAGTGACTGGATCATGGGGGCAGTTTCCCCTATGCTGTTCTCATAAGAGTGAGTGAGTTCTCACAGGATATGATGGTTTTATTAGGGGCTCTTCCCTCTTCTCTCACCACTTCTTCCTGCTGCTTTTTGAAGAAGGTGCGTTGCTTCCCCTTCACCTTCTGCCATGATTGTAAGTGACCTGAGGCTTCCGTAGCAATACTGAACAATGAGACAATGAAAACTCTATCCTTTATAAATTACCCAGTCTCAGTTGTATTCTTATTGCAATGTCAGAATGGACTAATACATATTACCATATATTGTTCCACTGAGTTTCCTTTCTGTCTATTCTTTTGTGAATGCAGAACATCTGAGACAGGTCTCAGTTAATTTAGAAAGTTTATTTTGCCAAGGTTGAGAATGTGCCTGTGACACAGCCTCAGGAGGTCCTCATGACACATGCCCAAGGTGGTCGGGACACAGCTTGGTCATATACATTTTTCTGAGTTGTCAGGCCACTGAGCCCAAGCTAAGCCATCATATCCCCTGTGACCTGCATGTACACATGCAGATGGCTGGTTCCTGCCTTAACTGATGACATTCTACCACAAAAGTGAAAATGGCCTATTCCTGCCTTAACTGATGATATTATCTTGTGAAATTCCTTCTCCTGGCTCATCCTGGCTCAAAAGCTCTCCTACTGAGCACCTTGTGACCCCCACTCCTGCCCACCAGAGAACCCCCACTTTGACTATAATTTTCCCTTACCTACCCAAATCTTATATAACAGCCCTACCCCTATCTCCCTTCGCTGACTCTCTTTTTGGACTCAGCCTGCCTGCACCCAGGTGAAATAAACAGCCTTGTTGCTCACATAAAGCCTGTTTGGGGGTCTCTTCACACTGACACAAGTGAAATCTGGTGCCATGACTCGGATCAGGGGACCTCCTTTGGGAGATCAATCCCCTGACCTCCTGCTCTGTGTTCCATGAGAAAGATCCACCTATGACCTCTAGTCCTCAGACCAACCAGCCCAAGGAACATCTCACCAATTTTAAATCCAGTAAGCAGCTTCTTTTTACTCTCTTCTCCAACCTCTCTCACTATCCCTTAACCTCTTTCTCCTTTCAATCTTGGTGCCACACTTCAATCTCTCCCTTCTCTTAATTTCAGTTCCTTTCCTTTTCTGGTAGAGACAAACGAAACACGTTTTATCCATGGACCCAAAACTCCAGCAGTGGTCACTGACTCAGGAAGACAGTCTTCCCTTGGTGTTTAATCACATGGGGAAACCTGCCTGATTATTCACCCACGTTTCAGAGGTGTCTGACCACGTGGGGACACCTATCTTGCTCCTTCACCCTTAGCGGCAATACTGCTTTTCTGGGGGCCAAGAACCCCCCAACCCCTTCTCTCTGTGTCTCTGCCCCTTCTCCGTTTTTCTGGAGAGAACCCCCTGACCACTTTTGTCCATGTCTCTACCCCTTCTCCACTTTTCTGGGGGGCAAGAACCCCTCAACCCCTTCTCCTTCACCCTTAGCAGTAAGTACTGCATTTCTAGGGGGCAAGAACCCCTCGACCCCTTCTCTCCATGTCTCTACCCCTTCTCTGCTTTTCTGGGGAGCAAGAACTCCCCACCCCTTCTCTCTGTGTCTTTACCCTCTCTTTTCTCTGGGCTTGCCTCCTTCACTATGGGCAAACTTCCACCATCCATTCCCCCTTCTTCTACCTTAGCCTGTGTTCTTAAAAACCTAAAACCTCTTCAACTCACAACTGACCTAAAACCTAAATGCCTTATATTCTTCTGCCATGCTACTTGATCCTGATACAAACTTGACAGTGGTTCCAAATAGCCAGAAAATGGTACTTTCAATTTTTCCATCCTACAAGATCTAAATAATCCTTGTCATAAAATAGGCAAATGGTTTGAGATGCCTGACATCCAGGCATTCTTTTACACATCAGTCCCTCCCTAGTCGGTGTTCCCAATGCAACTCACCCCAAATCTTCCTTCTTTCCCTCCCACCTGTCCCCTCAGTCCCAACCCAAAGCGTCGCTGAGTCTTTCTAATCTTCCTTTTCTACAGACCCATCTGACATCTCCCCTCCTCACCAGGCCGAACTAGGTCCCAATTTTTCCTCAGCCTCTGCTCCTCCACCCCATAATCTTTTTATCACCTCCCCTCCTCACACCCTGTCCAGCTTACAGTTTTGTTCCATGACTAGCCTTCCCCCACCTGCCCAGCAATTTCCTCTTTAAAAGGTGGCTGGAGCTAAAGGCATAGTCAAGGTTAGTGCTCCTTTTTCTTTATTCAACCTCTCCCAAATCAGTTAGCATTTAGGCTCTTTTTCATCAAATATGAAAAACCCAGCCCAGTTCATGGCTTGTTTGGCAGCAACCCTGAGATGCTTTACAGCCCTAGACCCTAAAAGGTCAAAAGCCCGTCTTATTCTCAACATTTTATTACCCAATCCATGTCCAACTTTAAATAAAGCTCCAAAAATTAAATTCTGGCTCTCAAACCCCACAACAGGACTTAATTAACCTCACCTTCAAGGTGTACAATAATAGGGAACAGTTGCAATTCCTTGCCTCCACTGTGAGACAAACCCCAGCCAAATCCCCAGCACACAAGAACTTCCAAACACCTGAACTGCAGCAGCCAGGCATTCCTCCAGAACCTCCTCCCCCAGGAGCTTGCTACAAGTGCTGGAAATCTGGCCACTGGGACAAAGAATGCCCACAGCCTGGGATTCCTCCTAAGCCATGTCCCATCTGTGCAGGACCACATTGAAAATCATACTGTTCAACTCACCTGGCAGCCACTCCCAGAGACCCTGGAACTCTGGCCCAAGGCTCTTTGACTGACTCCTTCCCAGATCTTCTCGCCTTAGCAGCTGAAGACTGACAATGTCCAATCGCCTTGGAAGCCCCCTAAACTATCACGGACTCCAAGCTTTGGGTAACTCTCACAGTGGATGGTGAGTCCACCCCCTTCTTAATCGATACAGAGGCTACCCACTCCACATTACCTTCTTTTCAAGGGCTTGTTTCCCTTGCCTCCATAACTGTTGTGGGTATTGACGGCCAGGCTTCTAAACCTCTTAAAACTCCCCAACTCTGGTACCAACTTACACTCTTTTAAGCACTCCTTTTTAGTTATCCCCACCTGCCCAGTCCCCTTATTAGGCTGAGACACTTTAAATAAATTATCTGCTTCCCTGACTATTCCTGGGCTACAGCCACACCTCATTGCTGCCTTTTCCTACAGTTCAAAGCCTCCTTCACATCCTCCCCTTGTATCTCCCCAACTTAACCCACAAGTATAAGACAACACTACTCCCTCCCTGGCAACTGATCATGCACCCCTTACCATCCCATCAAAACCTAATCACCCTTACTCGCTCAATGCCTATATCCCATCCCACAGCACGTTTTAAAAGGATTAAAGCCTGTTATCACTGGCCTGCTACAGCATGGTCTTTTAAAGCCTATAAACTCTTACAATTCCCCCATTTCACCTGTCCTACAACCAGACATGCCTTACAGGTTAGTTCAGGATCTGCACCTTATCAACCAAATTGTTTTGCCTATCCACCCCATGGTGCAAAACCCATATACTCTCCTATCCTCAATACCTCCCTCCATAACCCATTATTCTGTTCTGGATCTCAAACATGCTTTCTTTACTATTCCTTTGCACCCTTCATCCCAGCCTCTCTTCCCTTTCACTTAGACTGACCCTGACACCCATCAGGCTCAGCAAATTACGTGGGCTGTACTGCCGCAAGGCTTCACAGGCAGCCCCTGTTACTTCAGTCAAGCCCAAATTTCTTCTTCATCTGGTACCTATGCTCTCCCTGCTGATCATGTCTGACTGATCTCTCAAACCCCAGCACCTTCTGCAAAACAATTCTTTTCCTTTGTAGGCATGGTTAGATACTTTCGTCTTTAGACACCTGGTTTTGCCATCCTAACAAAATCATTACATAAACTCACAAAAGGAAACCTAGCTGACCCCATAGATCCTAAATCCTTTCCCCCCTCCTCTTTCTGTTCCTTGAAGACAGCTTTAGAGACTGCCCCCACCCTAGCTCCCCCTGACTCATCCCAACCCTTTTCATTACCAACAGCCAAAGTGCAGGGCTGTACAGTCATAATTCTTACACAAGAACTGGGACCGTACCCTGAAGACTTTTTATCCAAACAACTTGACCTTACTGTTCTGCCTAGCCCTCAAGTCTGTGTGTGGCTACCACCACTGCCCTAATACTTTTAGAGGCCCTTAAAATCACAAACTATAATCAACTCACTCTCTACAGTTGTCATAACTTCCAAAATCTATTTTCTTCCTCACACCTGACACATACACTTTCTGCTCCCCAGCTCCTTCAGCTGTACTTACTCTTTGTTGAGTCTCCCACAATTACCATTGTTCCTGGCTGGGACTTCAATCCGGCCTCCCACATTATTCCTGATACCAAAACTGACCCCCATGACTGCACCTCTCTGATCCACCTGATATTCACCCCATTTCCCCATATTTCCTTCTTTCCTGTTCCTCACCCTGATCACACCTGGTTTACTGATGGCAGTTCCACCAGACCTAATCACCACACAACAGAAAAGGCAAGCTATGCTATAGTACAAGCAACTAGCCTGCCTCTTAGAACCTCTCATTTCCTTTCCATCGTGGAAATCTATCTTTAAGGAAATCACTTCTCAGTGTTCCATCTGCTATTCTACTACTTCTCAGGGATTGTTCAGGCCCCCTCCCTTCCCTACACATCAAGCTCAGGGATTTGCCCCTGCCCAGGACTGGCAAATTGGCTTTACTCAACATGCCCCGAGTCAGGAAACTAAAATACCTCTTGGTCTGGGTAGACACTTTCACTGGATATGTAGAGACCTTTCCCAGAGGGTCTAAGAAGGCCACCATGGTAATTTCTTCCCTTCTGTCAGACATAATTCCTCAGTTTGGTCTTCCCACCTCTATACAGTCCTATAATGGACCAGCTTTTATTAGTCAAATCATCCACGCAGTTTCTCAGACCCTTAGTATTCAGTGAACTAGTGGTCTTTTAAAAACACACCTCACAAAGCTCAGCCACCAACTTAAAAAGGAATGGACAATACTTTTACCACTCGCCCTTCTCAGAATTCAGGCCTGTCCTCAGAATGCTACAAGGTACAGCTCATTTAAGCTCCTGTATAGACGCTCCTTTTTATTAGGCCCCAGTCTCATTCCAGACACCAGACCAACTTGGACTGTGCCCCAAAAAACTTGTCATCCCTACTACCTTCTGTCTAGTCATACTCCTGTTCACCATTCAACTACTCATAAATGCCCTGCTCTTGTTTACACTGCCGGTTTAAACTGTTTCTCCAAGCCATCACAGCTTATATCTCCTGGTGCTATCCCCAAACAGCCATTCTTAACTCTTAAAGTAAATAAATAATCTTTGCTGGCAGGACTATGCTGAATTTCCTTAGGCACTCTCTAATTAGATGTCCTAGGTCCTCCCTATTCTTAGTCCTTTAATACCTGTTTTTCTCCTTCTCTTATTCCATTTAGTTTTTCAATTCATACAAAACCGTATCAAGGCCATCACCAATAATTCCATATGACAAATGCTTCTTCTAACCACCCCACAATATCACCCCTTACCACAAAATCTTCCTTCAGCTTAATCTCTCCCACTCTAGGTTCCCACTTCACCCCTAATCCCACTCAAAGCAGCCCTGAGAAACATCGCGCATTATGTCTCCATACCATCCCCAAAAATTTTCCCTGCCCCAACACTTTACCACTATTTCATTTTATTTTTCTTATTCATATAAGAAGACAGGAATGTCAGGCCTCTGAGCCCAAGCTAAGCCATCATATCCCCTGTGGACCTGCATGTACACATCCAGATGGCCAGTTCCTGCCTTAACTGATGACATTCTACCACAAAAGAAGTGAAAATGGACTGTTCCTGCCTTAACTGATGACATTTTCTTGTGAAATTCCTTCTCCTGGCTCATCCTGGCTCAAAAGCTCCCCTACTGAGCACCTTGTGACCCCCACACCTGCCCAGAAGAGAACAACCCCTCTTTGACTGTAACTTTCCTTTACCTACCCAAATCTTATAAAACAGCCCCACCCCATCTCCCTTCGCTGACTCTCTTTTTGGACTCAGCCCGCCTGCACCCAGGTGATTAAAAAGCTTTATCACTCACAAAAGCCTGTTTGGTGGTCTCTTCACAGGGACGCCAGTGAAATTCTTAATCCTTCTTAAAGTGGGTAGATGATCTCTGCTGGCAGGGGACCCTCAAATACTTGCACCCTGATGAAGTTCTCTTCTTTACTCTTATACTCACTCTTATTCTCATTCCCATTCTTAGGCCACCTTCTACCTCTCCCCGGCTCTCTCCACCACACTATCAACCTTACCCATTCTCTCCTAGCCATTTTTAATACGTCCTTAGTGAACAACTGCTGGCTTTTCATTTCCCTTTCTTCCAGCACCTACACAGCTGTCCCTGCCTTACATGCAGACTAGGCAACATCTCCTATCTCCTACACCTCTGAACTTCCTTTAACAGCCCTCACCTTTACCCTCCTGAAGAACTCATTTACTTCTAGACAGGTCCAGCAAGACCTCCCCAGACATTTCACATCAGCAAGCTGCTGCCCTCCTCCATACTTACTTAAAAAACCTTTCTCCTTATATCAACTCTACTCCCCTCATATTTGGTCCTCTCACAACACAAACTACTATTCCTGTGGCCACTCCTTTATGTATCTCTCAGCAAAGACCCACTGGAATTCCCCTAGGCAACCTTTCACCCTCTCCATGTTCCTTTACTCTTCATCTCCAAAGCTCTCTTCTTGTTTACTTATACCCAGCCCCATAAATAACAGTGAAAGTTTGCTTGTAGATACTCAACATTTTCTCCTCCACCATGAAAATCGAACCTCCCCCTCTACACAGTTACCTCATCAGTCCCCATTACAACCTCTGACGGCTGCCACCCTAGCTGCATCCCTAGAAGTCTAGGTACAAGACACCCCTTTCAGCACTCCTTCTCATCTTTTTACTTTTCATTTCCAGTTTTGCCTCACACAAGGTCTCTTCTTCCTCTGTGGATCCTCTACCTACATGCTAATTAGACAGGCACATGCACACGAGTTTTCCTTACTCCCATAATTCAATTTGCAAATAGGACCGAAGAGCTCCCTGTTCCCCTCATGACACCGACATGACAAAAAAGAGTTATTCCACTAATTCCCTTGCTTGTCAGTTTAAGACTTTCTGCCTCCACTATTGCTCTCGGTACTGGAATAGCAGGAATTTCAACCTCTGTCACGACCTTCCATAGCCTCTCTAATAACTTCTCTGCTAGCATCACAGACATATCACAAACTTTATCAGTCCTCCAGGCCCAAGTTGACTCTTTAGCTGCAGTTGTCCTCCAAAACCGCTGAGGCCTTGACTTACTCACTGCTGAAAAAGAAGGACTCTGTGTATTCTTAAATGAAGAGTGTTGTTTTTACCTAAATCAATCTGGCCTGGTGTATGACATCATAAAAAACTAAAGGATAGAGCCCAAAAACTTGCCAACCAAGCAAGTAATTATGCTGAACCTCCTTGAACACTCTCTAATGAGATGTCCTACGTCTTCCCTATTCTTAGTCCTTTCATACCTGTTTTTCTCCTTCTCTTATTCCGTTTATTTTTTCAATTCATACAAAACCGTATCAAGGCCATCACCAATATTTCTACACACAAATGTTTCTTCTAACAACCCCACAATACCATCCCTTACCATAAAATCTTCCTTCAGCTTAATCTCTCCCACTCTAGGTTCCCATGCCTCCCCTAATCCCGCTCGAAGCAGCCCTGAGAAACATCGCCCATTATCTTTCCATACCACCCCCACAAATTTTCACCGCCCCAACACTTTATCACTATTTCATTTTATTTTTCTTATTCATATAAGAAAACAGGAATGTCAGGCCTCTGAGCCCAAGCTAAGCCATCATATCCCCTGTGACCTGCAGGTACACATCCAGATGGCCAGTTCCTGCCTTAATTGATGACATTCCACCACAAAAGAAGTGAAAATGGCCTGTTCCTGCCTTAACTGATGATATTATCTCGTGAAATTCCTTCTCCTGGCTCATCCTGGCTCAAAAGCTCCCCTACTGAGCACCTTGTGACCCCCACTCCTGCACACCAGAGAACAAACCCCCTTTGACTGTAACTTTCCTTTACCTACCCAAATCTTATAAAATGGCCCCACCCCTATCTCCCTTCACTGACTCTCTTTTTGGACTCAGCCCGCCTGCACCCAGGTGAAATAAACAGCCTTGTTGCTCACACAAAGCCTGTTTGGTGGTCTCTTCACACGGACATGAGTCAAAAGAGTCATGAGGCTTCAACCAATATATGTAAGAAGTACATTAGTTTCATCCAGGAAGAGACAACTCAAAGCATCTGCCACCAACCTCCTTCCCCACAATGAGGGGCTTCCAGGTCACAGTATGTGAGAGACAAACGGTTGTATTCTTTTGAGTTTCTGATAAGCCTTCCCAAACGAGGCAATCAGAATATGGATCTATTTCTGTGAGCAGAGGGATGACTTTGAGGAGAATGTGAGGCATATTTGCCCTGAGCACTTCCCAACCTGAAAAGGCCCAAGATATTTTCCTTTCACACTCTCTATTCACCAGGGCAGAGAACAGTATTAATAAAAATTTAATTAAAACTCTATCTATATCTGATTTTAAAAATAAACTACCAGAGCCACTAGAATGTCATGAAGTCAATATATTTTATAGTCAGAGTACTGATTGTTTCATAAGTATAAGAAAAGCATCTGTGAAATGCAACTAAAATCAAGGAATCAACCTGCACAAATAATGAATTTCAATTAATTTATGGACAGAAAAATAAGACACATATTTACCATGTCCACTAACACAATAATATACTCTACATAATTGATCCTAGAAAAATTTAACTTGCTAATGCATCTATAATGAGGTCATAATGATATCAGCTGTCTTACAGGTTTGCTTTAGATAGCTGAAGGAATTCAGATTGTATCATTTAATGACTCTGACTTTATAAATGATTAAAACTTTTTCAAATCTCATATCTTTATGTGAAATGGAAACCTTAATATCTTATGTCTGAGATTATTGTAGAAATGTAGGAAAAATATATTGTAAGGCTGTTCCTATAAAGTATTAAATTAATGCTCGCTCTTAAAGTATTTTCCTTTTTTAAAAGAGCAGCTCCTAAAATGTAATTTATAAGTATGAAAACAAAAAGTTAAAACACAACTAGAACTTGCAAATTTCAAGAAAGTAGTTACAGAAGATTATAATATGTTTTCCCTAAGCCAGTTTTTGATTTCAGATTTTCTTTCCTAAATTTCTTACTGTTTTCATTCAACTGCTTTTGGCTCTCAACAAACACGTTTAAAATGAGGTAAAGCAATCTGACATGGAAATTACTAGAAAGCAAAAGGAATTAAGCACACATAAGACCAGGAACTATCTATATTCCTTTGGGAGAAGCGATTGCATAACTACAGATGAAAATTGTAAGAAGTCTTATTTACCAAGGCATTTCCCCTGTTCTTTCAATATTGGATATAAAATCGACATAAAGAGAGCTGCCAGACCCTATACATTTCAAATGACCCAATCAATCTCATTTTCTGTCTTCTTGCTCAAACGTAATGCATTTTCTACTGTTCTTATTTTTACTAATAAGAGGAAAGATATGAAAATTAATGCCTGTTATACAAAATAATAAACCTATTCAGGCCAGATATGAGCTGGATAAAAAAATAATTCAAAGAATTTTCAGAAGATTTAAAGGTCTTCATCTATAAAGTGGTGTAGAGATAACATCAGCTGGTTTAGTTTGGAGGGAGAATTAAATGAAATACATGCTTATATCATAAGGAATTAATTCAAGTAATGTTGCATAGAGTGCTTCTCATTTTAAGTTGTTGTTTTATAGTCCATGGTTAGAGGACTGTAGGCAAGCATGAAGTTTAGTTCTTCGTGAGATAGTCATATACTGGTCTTATGTATTAGTTTCACAGGAATGTAAAGGGAATGGCTCACATTGTCTCTCCAGCTAATGAGAATGACAGAGACAGAAAACCTAGTGATTAGGAGCTCAGGCTCTAGAGCCAAATTTCCTGAGTTCAATCTCTGTGACGCTGGGCAAGACATTTACTATATATTGAAATAGGAAAAACAATGTCTCCTTATTTTGCAGGTTTTTGTAAAGATTCAACAAGATATACATATAAATAACTTTCAAAATATGTGGTACATAATAAGTGCTTAATAAATGTTAGATGTGTACATTCCCAGGCCATGATAGTTTTGTGGTTTAATATCTCTCATTTATAGCTTGCATCTGGCTATGACAGACCAGCAGGAGATTTCATGGACATAATGATTGTGATGGAAACAGGAGACAGACAGATACCTGAGTAGGTAGGGTGTGTCCCTGGTGGTGGAACCTCACTTTTTGGCCTTGAGTAGCCTGGGGGCTGAGGGACTGGACTGCTGGTACCAGATGGGGCCTGTGACCCAGGAGGAAAGCTTCTGCCCCTGTTTGCTGGTCTTTTCCCAACTGATTCTTTCTGTATAATGTCTTTTAACCAAACTAATATTGCCTTTTCCAATACTACTTATGGACAGACATGAGCTGAATAAAAAAATAATTCAAAGAATTTTCAGAAGAAAATTCTTTGCCTGGGCATGCCTGCCTGTGCACTGTGGGAATGGGGAGAAGTGACAGGAATTTGTACCTCACGCAGGGGAGGAGCCTGGCCTCTTCAGCTCATAGGTGGTAGCCCTGGTATTCAATTCTGAGGGGGAAACCTGCTTGGAGAACTCCTCTCTTTGCTGAGAGCTTTCCTTTTGCTTAATAAATTCTGCCATCCTCATTTTTCAATGTGTCTCCATGTGTAATTTTTCTGGTCATGAGACAAGAACTCAGATTTAGCTGAACTAAGGAGCAAAAATCCTGCATTAATTATGTCTTTTAGAACATGACAAGGGCCCTGAACTTCCTGTAGGAATTGACAGGAACTTCCTCCATTCAACACCTGGTTGCAATTTATATAGCTCTCTGTACACAATTAAGTTGTCATAAACTTTACAAACAAAAGGAACCTGCATTTTGTAATCATCGCTATTTTTCCATTAAACACAATCAAACTGGTAGTTACAATGTAGGGAATATTAGTCTTCTATTGGGGATTGAATGCATTAAAACATGAATACAGGATTAATGGTATAAAATTATCCAAATCATTCCTGTTTTCCATAAGGTTTTTAGTAGTAGAAACATCTATTTTGACCCGTAATATATTAAAAAGGACATTTAATCTGACCATATTGTGTTTCTACATAAAACCCTATGGCTCTTCTTCATTGCCCTAGGGTTAAGGACTCTAGATCATTTTTACCATGTGTATCTTCCTAGCTCCTGCCTTATTGTGTACCAGCGTTTTCTACCTATATGCACATCACCCTTTTTTAGGTTTCCCAATGTGCCATGAATTCATGTAACATCAATCAGTAAAATATTCCATAGGATATACAAGCATCACCTTATAGTGAGTTATAAACTCAACTTAAACAAGAAATGGGAACTCATCAGATCCCATAAAAGACACAACTGGGTTAGGGTTCAAATGATGTCACCTGGACTCTTGAACTTTTTCTCTAGGCTGTTTTTGCTCTGGGTTGGTTTCACCCTCCAGGAGGCTCAGGCAAAGGTGTGCAAGAACGACCATGGTGTTACATCTTCCTCATAGCTAGGGATCCCAAATCTTCTCTTTCTCTCCTATTATCCAGTGTATTAAAGATTTGAGTAGCTCTGTATGAGAATACATGCTCTTCCAGAAACTATCTAAGGGAAATGCCCCAGAAAATGGTATCTCTTTATTGCCAAAGGTCATACTGTCAGGCCTCTGAGCCTAAGCTAAGCCATCATATCCCCTGTGACCTGCACTTACACATCTAGATGGCCGGTTCCTGCCTTAACTGATGACATTCCACCACAAAAGAAATGAAAATGGCCCATTCCTGCCTTAACTGATGACATTGTCTTGTGAAAATTCCTTCTCCTGGCTCATCCTGGCTCAAAAGCTCCCCTACTGAGCACCTTGTGACCTCCCCACTCCTGCCCATCAGAGAAAAACCCCCTTTGATTGTAACTTTCCTTTACCTACCCAAATCCTATAAAATGGCCCCACCCCTTTCTCCCTTTGCTGACTCTCTTTTCAGACTCAGTCCGCCTGCACCCAGGTGAAATAAACAGCCTTGTTGCTCACACAAAGCCTGTTTGGCGGTCTCTTCACACAGACACCCATGAAATTTGGTGCCATGACTTGGATCGGGGGACCTCCCTTGGGAGATCAATACCCTGTCCTCCTGCTCTTTGCTCAGTGAAAAAGATCCACCTATGACCTTGGGTCCTCAGACCCACCAGCCCAAGGAACATCTCACCAATTTTAAATCAGGTAAGTGGCATCTTCTTACTCTCTTCTCCAACCTCTCTCACTATCCCACAACCATTTTCTCCTTTCAATCTTGGCACCACCTTTCAATCTCTCCCTTCTCTTAATTTCAATTCCTTTCACTTTCTGGTAGAGATGAAGGAGACACTTTTTATCCATGGACCCAAAACTCCGGCGCTGGTCACAGACTCAGGAAGCCAGCCTTCCCTTGGTGTTGAATCATTGCAGGGATGCCTCTCTGATCATTCACCCATGTTTCAGAGGTGTCTGACCACGTGGGGACACCTGCCTGGGTCCTTCACCCTCAGTGGCAAGTCCTGCTTTTCTGGAGGGCAAGAACCCCCCAACTCCTTCTCTCCATGTCTCTACACTTTCTCCACTTTTCTGGGGGACAAGAACCCCCCAACCCCTTCTCCTTCACCCTTAGCACCAAGTACTGCTTTTCTAGGGGGGCAAGAACCCCCCAATCCCTAATTTCCATGCCCCAACCTCTTATCTCTGTGCCCCATCCCTTATTTCCACACCCCAACCCCTTATCTCTGTGCCCCAATCCCTTATTTCCATGCCCCAACCTCTTATCTCTGTGCCGCATCCCTTATTTCCATGCCCTGACCTCTTATCTCTGTGCCCCAACCCCTTATTTCTGTGCCCCGACCCCTTTCTGGCTTTTCTGGAAGGTAAGAACCCCTGAACCCCTTCCCTCCATGTCTCTACTCTTCCTTTTCTCTGGGCTTGCCTCCTTCACCCTCCACTCCACTCCCCCGTCTTCTCCCTTACCCTGTGTTCTTAAGAACCTACAACCTCTTCAACTCACACCTGACCTAAAACCTAAATGCCTTATTTTCTTCTACAATGCCACTGGACCCCAATACAAACTCAACAGTGGTTCCAAATAGCCAGAAAATGGCATTTTCATTTTTTCCATCCTACAAGATCTAAATAATTCTTGTCATAAAATAGGCAAATAGTCTGAGGTGCCTGACATCCAGCCATTCTTTTACACATCATTTCCTTCCATAGTCTCAGTTCCTAATGCAACTCATCCCAAATCTTCCTTCTTTCCCTCCCGCCTGTCCCCTCAGTCCCAACCCCAAGTGTCGCTGAGTCTTTCTAATCTTCTGTTTCTACAGACCCATCTGACCTCTCCCCTCCTCGCCAGGCTGAGCTAGGTCCCAAGTCTTCCTCAGCCTCCTCTCCTCCACCCTATAATCCTTTTTTCACCTCCCCTCCTCACACTGGGTCCAGCTTACAGTTTCATTCCATGACTAGACCTCCCCCACCTGCCCAGCAATTTCCTCTTAAAAAGGTGGCTAGAGATAAAGGCATAGTCGAGGTTAATGCTCCTTTTTCTTTATCCCAAATCAGAGAGCATTTAGGTTCTTTTTCATCAAATATAAAAACCCAGCCCAGTTCATGGCTCATTTGGCAGCAACCCTGAGAGGCTTTACAGCCCTAGACCCTAAAATGTTAAAAGGCCGTCTTATTCTCAATATACATTTTATTACCCAATCTGCTCCCGACATTAAATAAAACTCCAAAAATTAAATTCCGGCCCTCAGACCCCACAGCAGGACTTAATTAACCTCACCTTCAAGGTGTACAATAATAGAGTGGAGGCAGCCAAGTAGCAACATATTTCTGAGTTTCAATTCTTTGCCTCCACTGTGAGACAAACCCCAGCCACATCTCCAGTACACAAGAACTTCCAAACGCCTGAACCACAGCTTCCAGGCATTCCTCCAGAACCTCCAACCCCAGGAGCTTGCTACAAGTGCCAAAAATCTGACCACCAGGCCAAGGAATGCCCGCAGCCCAAGATTCCTCCTAAGCCACGTCCCATCTGTGCAGGACCCCACTGAAAATTGGACTGTTCAACTCACCTGGCAGCCACTCCCAGAGCCCCTGGAACTCTGGCCCAAGGCTCTTTGGCTGACTCCTTCCCAGATCTTCTCAGCTTAGCGGCTGAAGACTGATGCTGCCCGATTGTCTCAGAAGCCCCTAGACCATCACAGACGCCAAGCTTCAAGTAACTCTCACAGTGGAAGATAAGTCCATCCCCTTCTTCATCAATATGGAAGCTACTCACACCACATTACCTTCTTTTCAAGGGCCTGTTTCCCTTGCCTCCATAACTGTTGTGGGTATTGACAGCGAGGCTTCTAAACCTCTTAAAACTCCCCAACTCTGGTGCCAACTTAGACAATACTCTTTTAAGCACACCTTTTTAGTTATCCCCACCTGCCCAGTCCCCTTATTAGGCTGAGACACTTTAAATAAATTATCTGCTTCCCTGACTATTCCTGGGCTACAGCCACCCCTCATTGCTGCCTTTTCCCCCAGTTCAAAGCCTCCTTCACATCCTCCCCTTTGTCTCCCCACCTTAACCCACAAGTATAAGATACCTCTACTCCCTCCTTAGCAACCGATCATGCACCCCTTACCATCCCTTTAAAAACTAATCACTCTTACCCCGCTCAATGCCTATATCCCATCCCACAGCATGCTTTAAAAGGATTAAAGCCTGTTACCACTCACCTGATACAGCATGGTCTTTTAAAGCCTATAAACTCTCCTTACCATTCCCCCAATTTACCTGTCCTACAACCAGACATGCCTTACAGGTTAGTTCAGGATCTGTGCCTTATGAACCAAATTGTTCTGCCTATCCACCCCATGGTGCCAAATCCATATACTCTCCTATCCTCAATACCTCCCTCCACAACCCATTATTCTGTTCTGGATCTCAAACATGCTTTCTTTACTATTCCTTTGCACCCTTCATCACAGCCTCTCTTCACTTTCACTTGGACTGACCCTCACACCCATCAGGCTCAGCAAATTACCTAGGCTTTACTGCCACAAAGCTTCACAGACAGCCCCCATTACTTCAGTTAAGCCCAAATTTCTTCCTCATCTGTTACCTATCTCAGAGTAATTCTCATAAAAACACACGTGCTCTCCCTGCCGATCATGCCCAGCTGATCTCAAACCCCAACACCTTCTACAAAACAACAACTCCCTTACTTCCTAGGCGTGGTTAGGTACTTTCAACTTCAGATACCTGGTTTTGCCATCCTAACAAAACCGTTATATAAACTCACAAAAAGAAACCTACCTAACCCTATAGATCCTAAATCCTTTCCCCACTCCTCTTTCCATTACTTGAAGACAGCTTTAAAGACTGCCTCCATCCTCCCTCTCCCTGACTCATCCCAACCCTTTTCATTACCTACAGCTGAAGTGCAGGGCTGTGCAGTCAGAATTCTTACACAAGGACCAGGATCACGTCCTGTAGCCTTTTTGTCCAAACAACTTTACCTTACTGTTTTAGGCTGGCCATCACATCTCCGTGCAGTGGCTGCTGCTGCCCTAATACCTTAGAGGCTCTTAAAATCACAAACTATGCTCAACTCACTCTCTACAGTTCTCATAACTTCCAAAATCTATTTTCTTCCTCACACCTGATGCATATACTTTTTACTTCCCGGCTCCTTCAGCTGTACTCACTCTTTGTTGAGTCTCCCACAATTACCATTGTTCCTGGCACAGACTTCAATCCAGCCTCCCACATTATTCTGGATACCACACCTGACCCTCATGACTGTATCTCTCTGATCCACCTGACATTCACCCCATTTCCCCATATTTCCTTCTTTCCTGTTCCTCACCTTGATCACATTTAGTTTATTGATGGCAGTTCCACCAGGCCTAATCGCCACTCACCAGCAAAGGCAGGCTATGCTATAGTATCTTCCACATCTGTCATTGAGACTACCGCTCTGCTCCCCTCCACTACCTCTCAGCAAGGTGAATTAGTTGCCTTAACTCAAGCCCTCACTCTTGCAAAAAGACTACGCATCAATATTTATACTGACTGTAAATATGCCTTTCATATTCTGCACCACCATGCTGTTATATAGGCTGAAAGAAGTTTCCTCACTATGCAAGGGTCCTCCATCATTAATCCCTCTTTAATAAAAAACCCTACTCAAGGCCACTGTACTTCCAAAGGAAGCTGGAGTCATTCATTGCAAAGGCCATCAAAAGGCATCAGATCCCATTGCTCTAGGCAACACTTATGCTGATAAGGTGGCGAGACAAGCAGCTAGCTTTCCAACTTTTGTCCCTCACGGTCAGTTTTTCTCCTTCACATCAGTCACTCCCACCTACTCCCCCGCTGAAACGTCCACCTGTCAATCTCTTCCCACACAAGGCAAATAGTTCTTAGACCAAGGAAAATATCTCCTTCCAGCCTCACAGGCCCATCCTATTCTGTCATCATTTCATAACCTCTTCCATGTAGGTTACAAGCCTCTAGCCCGTCTCTTAGAACCTCTCATTTCCTTTCCATCCTGGAAATCTATCCTCAAGGAGATCACTTCTCAGTGTTCCATTTGCTATTCTACTACTCCTTAGGGATTGTTCAGGCCTCCTCCCTTTCCTACACATCAAGCTTGAGGATTTGCCCCTGCCCAGGACTGGCAAATTGACTTTACTCACATGCCCCAAGTCAGAAAACTAAAATACCTCTTAGTCTAAGTAGACACTTTCACTGGATAAGAGAGGCCTTTCCTACAGGGTCTGAGAAGGCCACTGCAGTCATTTCTTCCCTTCTGTCAGACATAATTCCTCAGTTTGGCCTTTCCACCTCTATACAGTCTGATAGCAGACTGGCCTTTATTAGCCAAATCAGCCAAGCATTTTTTCAGGCTCTTGGTATTCAGTGAAACCTTTATATCCCTTACAGTCCTCAGTCTTCAGGAAAGGTAGAATGGACTAATGGTCTTTTAAAAACACACCTCACCAAGCCCAGCCACCAACTTAAAAAGGACTAGACAATACTTTTACCACTTTCCCTTCTAAGAATTCAGGCCTGTCCTTAGAATGCTGCAGGGTACAGCCCATTTAAGCTCCTGTATAGACTCTCCTTTTTATTAAGCCCCAGTCTCATTCCAGACACCAGACTAACTTGGACTGTGCCCCAAAAAACTTGTCATCCCTACTATCTTCTGTCTAGTCATACTCCTATTCACCATGCTCAACTACTCATACATGCCCTGCTCTTGTTTACACTGCCAGTTTACACTGTTTCTCCAAGCCATCACAGCTGATATCTCCTGGTGCTATCCCCAAACTGCCACTCTTAACTCTTGTAGTAAATAAGTAATCTTTGCTGGCAGGACTATGCTGAATCTCCTTAGGCACTTTGTAATTAGATGTCCTGGGTCCTCCCAATTCTTAGACCTTTAATACCTGTTTTTTCTCCTTCTCTTATTCCATTTAGTTTTTCAATTCATACAAAACTGTATCCAGGCCATCACCAATAATTCTAAATGACAAATGTTTCTTCTAACAACCCCATAATATCACCCCTTACCACAAAATCTTCCTTCAGCTTAATCTCTCCCACTCTAGATTACCACTCCATCCCTAATCCTGCTCGAAGAAGCCCTGAGAAACATCGCCCATTATGTCTCCATACCACCCCCAAAACCCCAAAAATTTTCCCCATCCCAGCAATTTACCACTATTTAATTTTATTTTTCTTATTAATATAAGAAGGCAGGAATGTCAGGCCTCTGAGCCCAAGCTAAGCCATTATATCCCCTGTGACCTGCATGTACACATCCAGATGGCCAGTTCCTGCCTTATCTGATGACATTCTACCACAAAAGAAATGAAAATGGCCTGTTCCTGCCTTAACTGATGACATTATCTTGTGAAATTCCTTATCCTACCTCATCCTGGCTCAAAAGCTCCCCTACTGAGCACCTTGTGACCCCCACTCCTGCCTGCCAGAGAACAACTGCCCTTTGACTGTAATTTTCCTTTACCTACCCAAATCCTATAAAACTGCCCCACACCATCTCCCTTTGCTGACTCTCTTTTCAGACTCAGCCTGCCTACACCCAGGTGAAATAAACAGCCTTGTTGCTCACACAAAGCCTGTTTGGTGGTCTCTTCACACGGACGTGCATGAAACATACTACTGTAAACCAAAAATAAATCTAAGGCCCCTGAATTATCTGAATGGACTTTCTCCTTAGCCAGGGCTCTTTTACAATTTAACCTGAGAGACTGTTTCAGGCCTTGAAGGGAAGTGAGGGTTGAACACATTATACCTCTCCACCATTAACATGAACATAGACTTTAAGTCTGATAAAAAACATTTTATAACCTATTCTTTCTGAAGCCTGGTAGCTAAAAGCTTCATCTGCATGATAAAACTTTGGTCTCTACAACGGATTACCCCTTCAACCAGACTTTTACTTTCCCTGTGATCCCGGGCCTTTAAACAAACTCAACCAATTGTCAACCACAAAATGTTTAGATTTACCTATAGCCTAGAAGCTATCCCCGCCCTCCCAATCCCACCCCTTCTTGGAGTTGTCCCTCCATTCTGGACCAAGCCAATGTATTTCTTAAATGTAGTTGATTGATGTCTCATGCCTCCCTAAAATGTATAAAACCAATTGTACCCCAACCACCTTGGGCACATGTTCTCAGGACCTCCTGACAGCTGTATCACAGGCCATGGTCACTCATATTTGGTTCAAAATAAATATCTTCAAATGTTTTGCAGAGTTTGAGTCAATTGTGACAAGCAATGGCATGGTTCAGCTCCATCCAAGCCATATGGAAACAAAGGCTGTTTTGTCACAGTAAAAGAAAAAGATGTTGGATAGGAAAAAGGAGCATATCTACAACATGTCTCCTTTTTCTTGCTAACTTCTTGCAATTGTACTGACTCATCAAACATGGTTTCCCTGAATTTTGGCCTAACATAATTTTATCTTTTATCTTTTTTTTTTTTTTTTTTTTTTTGAGACGGAGTCTCACTCTGTCACCCAGGCTGGGGTGCAGTTGCATGATCTCAGCTCATTGCAACCTCCGCCTCCCAGGTTCAAGAAATTTTCCTGCTTCCACCACCTGAGTGTCTGGGACTACAGGCACGTACCACCACACCTGGCTAATTTTTTGTATTTTTTAGTAGAGACAGGTTTCACTATGTTAGCCATCATGGTCTCCATCTCCTGACCTCGTGATCCACCCACCTCGGCCTCCCAAGGTGTTGGGTTTACAGGTGTGAGCCACCATGCCTGGCCAACTTTTATCTATTTTTTAAAAATATTTTTGTCTGCATTTGTCCAAATTGAACTGATAATATTGTTATAGAGTTATATTTCTGAATTCATTAATTTTAATTTTCCACAAAATTCCTTTTTTGATAATATAGATCACTCTGTTACAAAGATACATGCATATGTATGTTCATGCAGCACATTCCACAATAGCAAAGACATGGAATCAACCCAAATGCCCATCAGTGATAGATTGGATAAAGAAAATGTGGTGCATATACACCATGGAATTCTATGCAGCCATAAAAAGGAATGAGATCGTGTCCTTTGACAGGACACGGATGACGGGAACAACACATATCGGGGCCTATCAGGGGGTGAGTTGAAGGGAGGGAGAGCATTAGGAAAAATAGCTAATGCATGCTGGGCTTAATACTTAGGTGATAGATTGACGGGTGCAGCAAACCATCATGGCACACACTTACCAAATGTGGTACATATACACCATGGAATACTATGTAGCCATAGAAAACATGAGATCATGTCTTTTGCAGCAATATAGATGGAGCTGGAGGACATAATCCTAAGCACACTGAAATGGGAATAGACAATCAGGTACCACATATTCTCAGTTACACGTGGTAGCTAAACATTGAGTACATGTGCACACAAAGAAGGGACCAACAGACATTGGGGCCTAGTTGACAGCGGAAGGTGGAAGGAGGGAGAGAACTGGAAAAAAAAAAAAAAAACTGCTTATTGAGTACTATGCTTATTACCTGTGTGACAAAATAATCTGTACATCAAACATCAAATCATGCAATTTACCTCTATAACAAACCTGCACATGTCCCCTTGACCCTAAAATAAAAGTTAAAAAATATCTTTTGGGGAAAGGAAGACATTAGAGAAAAGAGCAGTTCATAAAGACATGTAGTAAAGATAACAAAGTTTGGTACACACATACACACACTTGCACCTGCTGAACATTAGAGTCTTTTTATTTTGTCTATTATAGTTTGCAAATGAGAACTCTCAAACATATTTTTACATTTAGATATTCCAATAAATGTAAAAATTGTACAGACAGACTATCCTCATTTTACATATTTTTTTGAGGAAAAAATATTTGGGAATTAGAATGGTAAGTGCTTTTCTGAAGTTTGTATAGTTAGTAAGTCATGGAGACTAGACACAAACTCAGCCTTGAGATTCAACCTCCACATTACTGTCCACGGCACCAAGTTCTCAAATTGAACAGGAAGAAAGTTTATGCAATCTAGAAGAGAACATTTTCTTAGACCCAAACGATATTAAAGAAGGCTTGTTCTTCTCCTAAACTGTGAAAAGACATTGATATTATATTGAAAACTTTTACCTGGAGAAAATATCCACAGCTTTTTAGTTTATGCAGAATATAACAACTGATCTGATGTTTATAAGTTCTACCACAGTAGAGCATACTACTCTCAAGTTATCACTTTTGGCTTCAGTTTCTAATTAACAAAATTTAATTAGCTCTAGTAAGAAAAAAAATGGGGTAATTAATTACAAGATTAGTGTCCAGGAAAGGGAGGTTACACATGGTCTATTTTAATTTCTACTGAAGTCGATCAAAATGATCAACTCTGGGTGTGTATGTATTTATACATGTTATTGTCTATTGCAAGAAGGTAATTTGGGAAAAAATTAACTAAGTATTGTAAACGGGGTGCAATATTGCCCTTTTTGTGTTCTCATCAATTCCCCCAGACTTCTCTCTTTTATTACTGTTATTTTTTTGCTACTTCTCATCTTCAGTAAAATGGAGCATTTCAGATATTAGAAATAAAGAATTAAATACTTTTTTGGAAAGAGGAAGGTGTTTGGTGGCAACTATATCTGAATTCAAAGTTAGACCCATTACTTCACTAGATGTGTCAATCTGAGCATGTTATTTAACTTCCCAGAAACCTGTTTCCTTACATGAGAGCAATAGTTATTGTTGCATTCTAAAATATATGACCTTAATTGCTTCTAAAGTC
The DNA here is from genome assembly GCF_028885655.2 of Pongo abelii. Lineage (NCBI taxonomy): Eukaryota > Metazoa > Chordata > Mammalia > Primates > Hominidae > Pongo > Pongo abelii. The sequence continues at coordinate 83,944,020 of NC_071994.2, forward strand.
TTTTTGTAATATTCTTATTAGGACTTTTTAAAACTAGTAGTTTAGGTTCAGTGGTAAATGTGCAAGTTTCTTATATAGGTAACTTGCATGACACAGGGGTTCGATGTACAGGTTATTTTATCACACAGGTAATAAGCATTATACCCAATAGGCAGTTTTTTGATCCTCTCCCTCCTTCCACCTTTCACTGTCAAGTAGGCCTCAGTGTCTGTTGGTCCCTTCTTTGTGTCCACGTGTACTCAATGTTTAGCTAAGTGAGACCATTCGGTATTTGGTTTCCTGTTCCTGTGTAGTGTGCATAGGATGGATTATGGCCTCCAGCTGCATCTATGTTGCTGCGAAGGACATGATCTCCTGCTTTTCTATGGCTGTGTAGTGTTCCATGGTGTATACATACCACATTTTCTTTATTCAGTCTACCATTGATGGGCATTTAGTTTGATTCAATGACTTTGCTGTTGTGAATAGTGCAATGATGAGCATATGCATACATGTGTCTTTATGGTAAAATAATTTGTATTCTTTTGGGTATATTCCCAATAATGGGATTGCTTGGTCAAATGGTAAATCTGTTTTGGGGTATTTGAGAAATCGCCAAACTCCTTTCTACAATGGCTGAACTAATTTACATTCCAACCAACAGTACATAAGCATTCCCTTTTCTCCACAACCTTGCTGGCATCAGGTACTTTTTGACTTGGTAGTAATAGCCATTCTGACTGGTGTGAGATGATAGTTCACTGTGGTTTTGATTTGCATTTCTCTAATGATTAATGATGTTGAACATGTTTTCATATGCTTGCTGGCCTGTGTATGCGTTCTTTTGAAGTGTCTGTTCATGTCCTTTGCCCATATTTTAATGGGGTTGTTTTTTGCTTATTAATTTGAGTTTCTTATAGATTCTGGATATTAGACCTTAGTTGGATGAATAGTTTGCAAACATGTTCTCTCATTCTGTAAGTGGTCTGTTTATTCTGTTGATAGCTTCTTTTGCTGTGAAGAAGCTTTTTAATTTAATGGGACCTAAAAGGATTTGCCTTACTTTTCTTTCAGTGAATTGGTGAATGTTCTCCTCCCTGGAGTTCTTCCCTCCTTCCTCCCCTTCTTCCTCAATCTCGCTCTCTCCCCCTTTCTTTTTTCCTTTCTACTTTCCCTCCTTTCTTCCTTATTTTCCCCATTTTGTCTTATATACATAACTTTCCATATAATATTATCAATGTAAATAGCCTTAACAAGTTTAACAATCACTCAAACTCTGCAATTGTCACTTTGTCATCACCATCATTGTGAAATAGTAATTGTCATGTATGCACCATTTTATAGGTTAAACATGCTTTCTCGTGTCGGCTTATTTTATTCTGACTTAGCCAATTTGAAAATCTAGACAGACATCTTTGATCGCATATTATGATGCATATATATGTTTTTATTTCTGTGGACTGAAAATACGAAGAGGAAGTGTAATATTTTATGATATTGAACTACAATAGAGCTTAGTGAGAAATAGAAAAAAAAAAAAAAAAAGGAAACTAAAATTGTGCTTCTGATTTGGTCCAGACAAAGTTCTAGGTACTTCATATGCAGATCAACATCAAAAAGTTCATCTTTTCAATTAGGTTATTGAGTCAGGGTTAGTAAGGTTTAGGAGTCTGTCCCTGGGTCAAGGGCATAGTCTGAGGTAAAAGCAAGACTGTTGGTTTTCAAGGCCAACGTGCTTTCTGCTATACTTCATTACTTAACTTCCTCCTGAGAAGGAAGTATATTTAAGCTTATGTTCTTAATATTAACAGGCAATTAATTGGACAGTGTGGGGCAGAGTTTTGACTCTTGTGACATTGAATTCTTCAACATTTAGAATACCATAAGATAATTTATTAAGCTGCATCTTTGTTGCTCCAAAGTTAATTTAACTTTAAAAATTTTTCTGAGTTTTAAACAGAGAATGATTTTAGCCCCTGGGAAAATATGATTCAATAATAACAATTGAAGTGGTAATAAAATATGTAATTTCAGCATCTTAGATTTGAAAGACATTAATGGGACTTTTTGATTGATCTGGGCCTTTTCTCAAAATTTGGGTGCTGTGAAAACATTCCTTAAATCAATTGAGCCATTTATTTCCTGGTGTTCTCAGCTTTCTCTTACACTTGATGATTCTGCTTCTCTTGAATAACTGCAGATTGCAAATCATTTTAATGTTTATTTCCCCAATTGGCTTTCCTTTCAGATGTGAATAATTCATTTGCACTTCTTTCTGTGAGTCTCAAGTGCCAAATCCTATTGTATGAAATGCTAATGTAATCTTGATGATTTTTGTGAAAGAAAAATGGGAGAACAAAGTAAATATGTATATACACACACACCTACACACATATCACATATATATTTTATATATCTACACATCTATATTTTATACACATCTACACATCTATATATATATGTATATATATAGCCTTCATTGAATTTTATGTGGAGAAGAAAAAATAAATTGGTTGGAATAAAACATTTTTGCTGATTAAGTACCACCTATTAAACTTCTGTGAGATGTTTGGTATTTATGTTATGTTGTGGGCCATAAATGTAAAAAAATGATGACTTTCATATTATAGAAAAAGAGAGTATCTTTCAAAATCCCACAATCAAAATTTTATATCATGAAATAAAATAGTTTGAGTTAGAAGACATAGCATAATAATATAATGTGGCTTGGTTTAATAAACTTTAAAAGATAATAAAAATGTTATTTTTTTTCTCTTCAAATGAGTCCCAATATTCTGATGTTTCTGCAAACTTTGAAAGAAATTTGATTTGTAGACATAAACATTTTGGGAATGTCAGCAGGAAAGAATACTAGAATACTAGAAGAATACTAGAATACAGGCAAGAATATAGCACAAAACATTTTTAAAATGATGTATTTCTGAATGGCTGTATATCATGACTTATAAAGATGGGAGAAGTTTCTTCCCAAGGCCTAACATATTCTTTCTTTACAACTAATAAAACAGAGGAACTTAGAGGCATTGGGTAACTGTACATCAGCAAGATCATTGAAGTAGCCTCTTTTGACCACTCTGTAGAAGAGATAAACACATAAACAGAAGCTAGAAATGTTAAATCTAATTAGCAACTAATTGGATAATCAAAATAAGGTTTTATTAGCTAGAATGAGCTTTCTAGGGATTTAACCCAAAACTTTGTCTATGGATCCCTGTACTCCAATTTTAAAGCTACATCTATGGCTTAGTAATGATAACAAAGAAAAACATACAAATTGGCAGTGGCTTTGAAGCTGGGACAAACTAAGAAGGCATAGTCTAGGTATACAAAAAAGAACTAACAGATATTTTGCACTGTGCTTCAGGCTTTTTATTGTCTCTCTCTCTTTTTTTTTTCTTTGAGACAGTGTCTCACTCTGTCGCCTAGGCTGGAGTGCTGTGGCATGATCTCAGCTCACTGAAAGCTCCGCCTCTTGGTTCACACCATTCTCCTGCCTCAGTCTCCGGAGTAGCTGGGACTACAGGTGCTCACCACCACGCCCGGCTAATTTTTTTTGTATTTTTAGTAGAGATGGGGTTTCATCATTTTAGCCAGGATGGTCTCGATCTCCTGACTTCATGATCCACCCGCCTCGGCCTCCCAAAGTGCTGGGATTACAGGCGTGAGCCACCGCACCAGGCCTTTCATTGTCTCTCTTAAACTTCACAACAACAAAATAGGTGACATTACTCTTCATTTTTCATAAGGAAATTAAGCCTTAGATGTAGGACACAATCATAAACAGTGAGACTAGGGTTCAAATGATAGACCTACATTTCTCGTAGCACACTTTTAAAATGTCTGACCTCAGCATTTTCTATACACTTAACATCAAACTACAGTAAAAAGATAAGGGAAAGTTGAGATAATACATGAAACCTATTAAGCTGCAATGATTAAAAAATAACATCTTCCAAACACATTTAAGGTTATTCTCTGTATCTAGAATAATCTCCCTTTCAATAATCTATCTTTAATATCCCTACTTATTTTTCTGGACTTGGCTAAGTGGTCACCTCCTCTATGAAGTCCTCTCTGTCAGCCTTCCACATAGATTTGATCATTATTTTTCCCTTTTGTTTTCCATAATGATTTGAGCATTTGATATACTTTTCCATACCTTCTCTTTTTTAATTATTATAATAATTTATAATATTTATTTATAAAAGCTCTGTTTTATTTAAATAAATGTTAAGCTCCTTGAAAGTACAATGTCTACTTTATTTTTAATTTTCATGGACTATACAACATAATATGCATTCAGCAAATACTTGAATAAAAATATGAAAACACCTGAAGAACTAAAATAAATAATTTATGTGAATATTCAACATTTATCTATGTTGTTTGGATATCCAATATGTCTAAAGCTACTAGGAGGAATTACCTGTAGAGAAACATATTTCAAATAATTATATTAAATAAATATTAATATGCATGAGTTTAATTTCAACTCCTTGATAGTTCCCATCCATAAACTGCTGTCAAATCATATCAAATTGTCACTATCAGGATTTTCTCCATGATATTTTGAAAATGCCATCTGTGTTATGCCACTTTTATATTGTTATAAATAAATATCTGAGGCAAGATAATTTATAAAGAAAAGAGGTTTAACTGGCTCAAGGTTCTGCAGGCTCTACAAGCACGGCTCCAGCATCTGCTACCGGTAAGGGCCTCAAGAAGCTTACAATCATGGCAGAAGGCCAAGAGGGGAGCTGTTGTATTACATGGTAAAAGAAGGAGCAAGAGAGAAAAGGGAGAGGTGCCATACACTTTTAAATAATCACATCTTGCCTGAATCGAGAGAGAACTCACTTATCACCAAAGGGATGGTGCTAAACCATTCATGAGAAATTCACCTTGATGATCCAATCGCCTCCCACCAGCCTCCCTTCTAACATTGAGAAACACATTTTGGCAAGAGATTTGGAGAGGACACACATCCAAACCATATTACCATCTCTGTCTAAAATGAATGACCCCATTCTTTTTTCTACTCATGCTTACAAGGCCTTCCCCAAGCAACTTTTCGGAATGCTCTCCTAACCCTTTGTCCCCCTTTCTGGATTAGATGCCAGTTTTTACAGAAGTATTCTGGGAATGCCAGCTGCCAATCATCTGGAAGCTGACTCTGTGGGAAGCTGAGTTCAAGGTTACACCCCACCTAGATTAAGTAAGAAAGTCCCATGTACCGGCTTCTGTTTTTCCAGGAAACGCAGAGATAAAGATATTCATAGTGAAATTTGAATAATTCTTCTGTTGCGCTACTATACTTAACTGATTGTAAAGTGTACAAATCAAATCAATGTGTAAATTAGATTCTGAATGAGTGAGCTCTGAGCACATTTTTACCAGGAAGTACTATGCATTGGGTAAGATATAGTGAATAAAACGTATTAGACAACTTCAACTCAATAATATAAAAACACAAATTGCATTTTATTCTCTTTATACTCATTCTAGTTGTTACATTTCCTGAATGTTCAATGCCAAACTCTTTACCATAGTCTTGTCTTAATTTAAAGTTTTGAATTCTTGTTTCCTTCATGCTTCCTAGGTTTCAATCCATATTTCAAACGGAATGCTACCAATTCCAAGAATGCATCATGGTTCTTCACAGCTCATGTAGTTCCTTCTCCCTGAACTTTCCTTAACCCCTCTACTTTAACTTGAAGACTCTGTCTTCAAGACTCAGCTTAAAGCTCAACATCTTGAAGCCTTTACTTTTTTCTCTGAGCTCCACAATACCTGGCAATAGAAACTTCTGCTAAAGTACCACTGTAGCAATTGCACTTTTTTCCCTTTACTTGGATTTCAAGGTATCCCTCGGTCCTACCACACCGTTCAGATTTGAGTGATAATTAACAGAAACAATCCATCTGTATGTAAAAGAAGGAATGGAATGCTTCTTTATGACCAACTATAAAGCAGATACATTCAATATTTTAAAATATTTGCAGATATGGAAATACAGTGTTATAGTGTGGAATTTCACATTTTAAAATATAATGCATTCATGCTAGGCAGCTTTACTCCAGCTATGAAGCAGAGAACATCCAACTTAAGATATCTTGGCATACATCTTATAAAAGGCTTACTGTAAAAACTAAATGCACATATGAGTGTGTATTTGTTCAGTTGTTTGTATTACAACTTTCTGATAACTAAATAGAAATGCTTGCATGTGCCCAATCAAAGAGATAGAAGTAATTGTTATGTTGAGCCGAGACAGATTAGAATAAGATTCAGTCATAGGGATATACTTTTGTACCTTCAATGCTGTCAACTGAACTAAGGGCAAATGTCTTCATTCTGATGGGAGGACTCATGAAGGGTAATAAACAAGCTCTGCTGTTTTCATGCAGCTGAGTCTTAAGAAAGGATTCCCAGACTCAAAAGCAGATTAAAAACTTGAGGAGAAGGAAAGAAAAAATGAAGAGAGAGATAGAGGAGCTAGAAAAAGACAGATAAAGTAAATGTAATGCCATTGCCAGACACTGTAATTGGTTCCTGAAAACTGGACAGACAAGTTGGGGTAGTAGCAAAGGCAGTGGCTTAAATCATGGCTGTGTCCCTTAGTAACCATGTGACCTTAAATTAAGCTACCTCAACTTCTGATTACTCATGTGCAAAATTAGATTGATAATATCTCTTTTGTGGTGGCTTTGAGGATTAAAGGAAATACTACATGTAAAGTGATTTAAAACATTGACATTTCAATAAATATCATATTTTTTGTCATTGTTATTTTTAATGAGACTGATTCCACAATTCACCTGCTAAAACCTCTCTTCTGGATTCCTGTTTTGGTCAAAAGGGAATCTAAACTCACCCTGGGTGCTCTGGCCTCCTCACAGGCCACCTCTCCTGTAATCTCTCTATGCTTATGTTCTCCTAGACTACCGCGTGTCACACTGACTTACTTTCAGACCCTCAAACAGCATATTTCAGAACCTTGTAATTTTTATCTGACGGGGACATTCTCCAGTAAAGTCTACATATAGCTAACTTCTCCTAGTTCTCAGGTCTTTTATTAAATGTTACCTCCACAAAGGGCCTTTGCTGGCCACACACTAAAGTGGTATCTGCCCTGGTAAACACATATTTACTCATCATTCATTATGCTTGCAATATGATACTTTTTATCTTGGTACTTTCAAGCTTTAACTACGTTTGTTTGTTTACTTGCATATTCTCTGCCTCCTAGCTACATTTTAATCACCTTGATAACAGAGAACACGTTTCTTTCCTTAGGTGCTCAAGAAATATTTGTTGCATGTAGTTAGGAGGAAGAGACATGAAGAACAGTCTCAGTTAGGTAGTTACATCCTACTCCTTTTTCGAAGACCTGCTGAGAAAGACCTTAGACTTGCAATAGGAACTTTGGGAAATCAGAGCAAAGACAACCAGCATCATTTTATCTTACCAGAGAGAAAGAAAAATTGAATGAAGAACTGTGTGACATATACACAAAGGAAAGGTAATGGCAAATTAAGTACACCAGAGAGCATCAATTCAAGGAAAATATTTTTACAGGAACTTTGATAAGACATCTGCCAATTTAATAGTAAAGACAGAATGAAATTTGTAACAGAACTCTACGCTATTTGCAAATGCTGTCAGCTCTTAAGGAGAACTAGCTACCTTGGGTGGGCATGTAATTATTTTAGGCAAGATCTCAATCTTCTCTCATGCATTGTTGGTGGGAATAAAAAGATTACAGTCCTTTCAAAACTATTATTTAGTGAAAGACACAAAATGCAGGTGCCATTTAACCTAATAATTCTACCCCTGGGGTTCTATCCTTACATAATAGTACAAAATACAAAATGAGCTCTGTGCACAAATATGTTTTCTATAAGGTTATTTATAGCAACGAAATAGAATAACCATCATAAATGCATTCACAGTTACTATCATGTAGTAAATAAAATTTGTTTCCAGTGAGTTTATGTTATAGGAAATGCATATAATTTTAGTGAAAACAGATTAATTTAAATATTTACAATAATAACATCTCTCCTATTTTGAATTTTTAAAAATAAAAATATATTACTGTATCAGGGTTCAACTACAGAAGTAACACCAGTAGTATGTGTGTATGTGTGAGTGTGCATGGCATAAACCAATTCTTTTTATTAAGTATGTTTGATATGATCCATTAGTTTATGTAATTTTACTGGCTAGCTAAGCAAGCCTGAAGTTCACATAAAAGGAAGAGGAAAGAGAAGATTATGAACAGGCTATAATCCCAACAGCATGGGTTGAAGCTTGTTGTCCACAGAAAGGCAGTCAGGAAGAGGATTCATAAGGAAGGAAGAGCAATTGCAGATCCATCTGCTGTTTGGAGCTTCTCAGCTGAGAGAAGGCTGAAATGCTCTTCGAAAGGGCTGCCAACTGATTGAATCAGGCCCACTCAAGATAGTCTTCATTTTGATTAACTTGAAGTATATCAATTATGGGTTTTAATCATATCTGCAAAATCCCTTCACAGCCATACCTAACAATGTTTGACTGAATACCTAGAGAAGGTGTGTGTTGGCTGCAAATGCCTGCTGCCTGCCTTCCACCTTCCAAATTTCTTGAGAAAATACCCTTGTAGCTAACCCTAACTAGAAACATGCTAGAAAAGGAACTTGGGGACTGTAACTCAGACCAGCCTAGTTGACACATTACAAAGCCTTCCCAATTGCCTTTATAAACAGAAAAGGAAAAATAATTATTAAATATTATTACCTGTAACAGTGATAGAAGTAAAAAAAAAAGAAGACTACTTATTGAGACACGCTATGTGGCAGTTACTTGACACGTGTGATGCAATTTACCTAATATTGTAAAATATTCATAATTATTTTGTTGGACTCGATTTTTTTATTTGTATATACTTATGGGTTAAAAGTGAATTTTGTTACATGCATAGATTGTGTAGTGGTAAAATCAGGGATTTCAGGGTATCCATCACCCAAAACATACATTGTACCTATTAAGTAATTTCTTAACTTGACTGAAACTTACACAAGAAAGGAACTTGGCTGTCTGGTCAGTGTTATATTTCCAGTGCCTGGAAAAGGACCTGTTACAGAATAAATACTTGGTAAATAAATAAATAAGCAAAACCAACAAACAAATAAATGTTTACATCAAGACTATGAGCTAAATACTGTTATCCTTTACAAGTAAGAAAATAGAAATTCAAATAACCTTCCCCAGAAATAAAACAAGTAAATATATAAACAAGTTTTACATCCTTAAGACATTTGGTTTCAAAATCTGAGTACAATACTACTATATTTTGCAAATAAATGCGTTTATTAGCAGTAAATTATTTATAAACACTACATTATTTTAATAAATATAATATGTTGTGTAAATTAAAAATCATAATCACTAGCTGCACTGGTTTTATCTGAAATAAGGTGAGGGGGAAGGAAGGAAGAAGGCATGAGTGTGATGAAGATGCCTGCTTCCATGGAGGCAAGGCTGGGAGGCAGAGATCATGGGCTATGGCAGGTGAGGTCAGTGAGAGGCCATTTAGTCTGGAAGTAGTCCCCTCAGGCAAAGCCAGGTTTTAAGATGGACAAGATCAATATGAAAATCAAATGCATTATCTTTGTTTACATCCCAGGTTCTGGAGTGTGAGAGTCTTTGGCAAGCAAGGGAGCAGGACTGCAAGTGATGGATATACCACTTAAATGATGCTTTGCAAAGCCTTCATCATGTTCTGGCAGAAGAGTCACGAGAGAATAAATGACTTTCTTTTAAGTTCCAAGAGCAGGAAGGAGGAGACAGACAGTGTGAATGTCACAGTCCCCATTCAATTGATTTCTCAGCCATCAATGCTAAAGAACAATCTCCAGAGGGAAGAGAGGCTCAAATACACAGACCCATGGAAGTTTGAGTTATCTTTAATGAAATCTAAAGAATTTCATTGCTTTTATTTATTTGGGAAGAAAATTATTTGCTCATCATTAAAAAATGTAAAAAAGAAGACTGCGAAAAGATGGAAAATAGAGAAGAAAAAATAACATTATGTTTTCCACCACTCATACAGTTTTACTTTTCAAGTTTCCCTTTTTAATTTAATAGAGCTGAGTTTCAGGCTTAAAGTTACAAAGTGGCAAGAATACTCATAGATCATTTAGTTAAGTTTCACATTAATAAAATCAAATATGTTAAATAGTAAATTAATAAATTACTAAATATAATTATAAATTATTTGGAATTTGCAGTTATTATTCACTTGCTCATTTTAAACTCTTCTATAAAAGAAGTGTGTTTTTCTAATGTATATTGGTTTCACTTATTGACTACAAAGTTTATAGAGACATAAAAGATGTGTGAGAGCAACAGCAACATTTCAACCAAAATACAAAAAAAAATTAGTGATTTTTAACAATATGAAATATATTGTTAAAATATATCTAGGGTAAACTAGAATTCAAATTACAAAAACATTAAAATACACCTTATCAGGAACACATTCAGTCTATAAAATAAGCAATGCCTTCCTCTGACAATTAACTATTCATTTGAAAGAGGGTAACCCCTGGATAGGGAGCGGATGAAGTAATTACACTAACTAGGGAAAGTCAGTTACATGAAATAGCACTTCTTCTCTTCTGGGTTTTAATCTTTAATACGTTCACTCATCTCTCCAAATATTTCAGCGTTTGTTGAACATCCATTCTAAGCTAGGTCCTGTCTTAGATTTGGAAATCCATTAATTAAAAGTTCAGACTTCTGGTTTTAAGGAGGTCAAGTGGAGAAATATCATGTAATAAGGAATCTCAATTCTCCATAAATAACTGATGCAATAAAATAACTGATGATGTGGTTCTGGGGACCCATAGGAGAGACACCTCAACTCTTCTCAAGATTTTAAATATATATATATATATTTTTTTTCAAAAACATGATGTTTAAGCTGAGGCTTGAACAAAGCAGAAGGTATGAGCAAGATGAAGAGGTAGAGGTGGGGGTGGAAAAGAGGAAACAGCAAACACAAGGCTTGCACTCAGAAGGGCATGGCTCACTATGGGAAATTAAAAATAGTTTACTGTGATTAGAGCATATAGATAAGGAGGAAATTGGTTTTAAGAGAGGCTGAAGAGATAAGCAGGGACCAGATTATAAAGAAATTTGTAATTCAAGGTAAGCCATTTTGTTTTCATCCCAAAAGCAATGGGAAAACCACTGAATTATTTTAATCAGGGGAGTTTGATCTCTCGATTCTGGAAGATTCACAGTGTCAGTCCATCAGCTTAGATATCATCAGGATGGAAGAAAGGGGATGGGACGCTTTCCCACATATATTCATCCCCCACCCTGCCCCTAGCGTTTTCCTGAGGGAACCTGCATAAAGCTGAAGTGAGCTCTGATTCACCATATAGGGGAAGCCCAAGGTAATGTTTGCTAAGAAGCCTCCAGAATATACTCCCACTTTAAGAGTACACAATTCCAGATGTAGCATGAGCCTGGCAAAAGAAAATTATAGCCATGTATCAGTGTCCTATGGTTTAGTAAAGACAGTTATAACACCTCTACCCAACTGGCTGTGGAATTCTAATCCAACATACTCCAATTTTTAAACTGGGAACTAAAAAGAATGGACATCATCAGAACAATTGTCTGTATTTATATTGCATTAGGACTCTACTCAGCCACATGTAAAGCCACATTCTCTTAACAGTACCTCTGTTATGTGATGTCTATATTGAGATGGCTGTGCAAAACCTAAGTCCTTGAGCTTCATTTTTATTATTATTATTATTATACTTTATGTTCTGGGGCATATGGGCAGAACGTGCAGGTTTATTACATAGGTATACATGTGCCATGGTGGTTTCCTGCACCCATCAACCCATCATCTACATTAGGTATTTCTCCTAATGCTATCCCTCACTCTTGTTGCCCAGGCTGGAGTGCAGTGGCGCGATCTCAGCTCACTGCAACCTCCTCCTCCCAGATTCAAGCAGTTCTCCTGCCTCAGCCTCCTGAGTAGCTGGGATTACAGGTGCCATGCCTGGCTAATTTCTCTGTATTTTTAGTAGAGACAGGGTTTCACCATGTCGGACAGGCTGGTCTTGAACTCCTGACCTCAGGTGATCCACCAGCCTCTGCCTCCCAAAGTGCTGGGATTACAGGCATGAGCCACCGCGCCCGGTGAGCTTCACTTTTAAACTAAGTGTTCCTTGTCACTTACAATAGCTGCCCTTTTATATCCCTTTCCTCAATTGATACTGCCTAAGCCATCCTTCCTCTTTACATCTGTTTAGACTGTACTAGAGTTCATTCCACACTGCATTAGAATCCTCATCTCTTTTGATATTTCCCACCCACACTGGAACCCAAGCTACTAAAGGGCAAAGAACAGCATGGGGGAAATCGCCCCCATAATCCAATCACCTCCCCCCAGGTTCCTCCCTCAACACTTGGGGATTACAATTTAAGATGAGATTTGGGTGGGCACACAGAGCCAAACCATATCACCACCCAAAGGGGTAGGGGTGAAAGACTAAAAGAAGAAACCATTTTGGGTTGCTGGTAATTTTCTACTTCTTCATCTGTGGGCTTGGTATATGGGTATGTTTCCTTTATGAAAATTCATCGAACTGTACATTCCTAATCTGTACATTTTCAGTTTATATGTTTAACTTTGACAAGATTTTATAAAAGAAGGTGAAGTTAAAATGTTTTCAGATAAAAAGTTGCCAGCTGGGCGTGGTGGCTCCTGCCTGTAATCCCAGCACTTTGGCAGGCCCGGGTGGGTGGATCACAAGGTTAGGAGTTCGAGACCAGCCTGGCCAACATGGTGAAACCCTGTCTCTGCTAAAAATACAGAAATTAGCTGGGCACGGTGGTGGGTGCCTGTAATCCCAGCTACTCGGGAGGCTGAGGCAGGAGAATTGCTTGAACCCGGGAAGCATAGGTTGCAGTGAGCCGAGATGGCACCACTGCACTCCAGTCTGGGCCACAGAACAAGACTCCAGAAAAAAAAAAAAGTGCCTAGCAGAGTTTCTGGCCTACAATAGACATTTAAACACTATTTTTAGACTGAACAATCCATATAATTAACAAATAATAAGTACTTAATAAACTCTCTCTAAAGATCCAAAGATATACTAATAGAAGTCACACCTATGTCACCAAGAGTTGCATTCCAGTTAGTCTTTTTCTAAGGAAAAAGCATACAAATATGAGAGAGGACATTTATTTGTTTCTACTTGGTTCATTTAATTTACAACAGTTTCTTAAAAATTATTTGTTTTAAGATGGCACTTGAATTGATTGTTTTTATAAAGTTGTTGGGATTCATCTTCAAAATCAGCAATTATGAGCATCGATAATCTGCTAAGGATTTTTCTAAATGCTTAATTCAATTTGATTCTAACAGAAAAATTTTAAAATGTTATTTCTTATCCTTTCAGAATGAGAAAATGGAATCCAGTGGCATTTAAGTGACTCACTCTTAAATTCAGGTCCTCCAATTCTAGTAACAGTGACTATACTTCTACTTAAAAAAAATGGGAGTGGGAGTGTTAGTAGAAGACATTCATATATCTGCTTCAGCTGGTTTTTGTGTCAGTATTTTTTTTTTTAGGGCACAAAACAAGGGCTTGTGACCTTTTGCATTGATTTGCAAGGCATTCTTGGGCTGATAACATCTGAAGTAGCTTGCCTAAATTGCCAGGAGAGCTGTTGAGACCTCTTTTGGGTTCAGAAAAGGACGTGTGAGACTTTCTTGACAACAACCCAGCAACAATCTTTATTGCTTTTTTTTTTTCTTTTTTTGGTAAAATATGTACTCTGTAACATGGCAAAGAGGACAATTTAGAGCCTAACCTAATTGTATTTTTCCCTCCAGCACTAAATCTCAAATGAAACATTATTGGGACATCTGTGGATCTATGTACTGTGGTATAGAGATTTGTTTATGCAAAGTTGACAATAGGTACAGGGTTTATGTAAACAGGGAGCATAATGTGTTAGAAGAAGCACACATTTAGAAAAAAATATAATTAAAGACATATTATTTAGGGAGTTTTTGCCAAGTGTCAGGTACTTAACATACATTATCTTATTTCCACACTATGTTAAGTATCTCAATCTCAAATTATGGCAACTAATCTTGAGTCAAAAGTGTCACCAATCCATGGAATTAAGCCATTCATATCAAGTCAAACTATTTCAGAAAGATTCTTCTGGCATGTCATTTTTCATATGAAATCTTCCCCAATGACAATTTTTTTCAATCATTCTTCTTACATTCCTTTACTATTAAGGGACCCTGTAACTAGCTTAAGCCTGGGAAATATTTGAAGGCTGAGAGAACATTCTGGCTTATACACAAAGAAGATTCTCTCTTCCTTCACTCAACCACCTTCCCCTCTTTTTTTTTTTTCCTGAATTAGAGCTGGCTGTTTCCACTTTTCTCAAATCTGAGTCACAGATTGTTCAGCCTTGGCTTACTGCTTTATTCATTATACATTATAACTACCCTGTTCTAACTAGGAAGGCCATCCAGAAGTTATATATTTCAGAAAACAGAACATCTAATTTACTGTGAACTCTTCCGCACACCTCAGTCCAACTCTTCTTGTTACTTCTTATGTTTATCTATCAGCACTGACACTAATGGGTCCTTCTTATTCTAGCTGGAGTATTTATTTCTTTCAGCCTCATAATAGTTTTCTGTATTTATTTTTCTACTTAAACACATATATACAGAATACATTTCTCTATTGTTAGTAAAACTCTACTTAGCAACAACCAAACAATAGTGAAGCTTGACAGAAAACTACAAACTAAATTTTATATTTCCCACTTAATGTGTATGGTAACTAAATATGGGGAAGGTAAGCACCACCAACATCCTCACCCAAATACACCACCTAAAAACATCAGAACTGGTCTGCCCAGCCCACTGAAGATACCACTGACATTAACATGTACCAACTGGGAGCTTGAGAATTATCCTGCCACCACTACTACCATCACCTATGCCAAACACACTGTGAAGGGGTCTGAGGACCTGCCCAACTGTCTGGTTCACCACTGCCACTGCTAGTACTCAGCCAACCTGCCTGGAGGCCCAAAAATTGGCCTACCTGGACCTGCTAACACTGGTGCTTACATATGTCACCCAGTGACCCAAAGTTAGCCGTGCTCAGCCTGCCATTGCCATCACAGGGGCCTGTAAACTGGCCAACCTTGCATCCCCATACTCAGAAAAACCTCTCTGCAGATTCCAATAGTAAAATAATTCAAGCCACTGAGGAAATTACAGATACCACTGATGCTGTTAACAGACAAAGAAATCATATGATGACATTGCTGGATTCATCCAGAATCCAAACTAAAGTACCCTTGCCACCTATCTCCATAGACACATCCTCAGGAAAAACCTTCCTGTACAAAAGCTAATACAAAAATTGAAAGGAGTAATTGTTGTACCAGATATGCAAATATTAATGTAAGGACACCAGAAACATAAAAAAGCAAAAAAAAAAAAAAAAAAAAAAAAGAACCCTCACACCAAAAAGAAAAATCACAGTAAATCTCAAGCAACAGTTCCAATCTAAGGAAATTTATAAAATTTCAGAAAAATAATTCAAAAAGTGCTTAAGAATTCAATGAGATACAAGATAATACTAAAAAATAACACAAATCAGAAAAATAATTCAGGATATGAATAAGAAATTCACAAAAGAGATATTATAAAAAATAAACACTGAAACTAAATAATTATTGAACAAAGTAGAAAAAAAAACCAATAAACTGCTTCCTATACTAACCAAGAGAAAAAAAAGAATATTCAAATAAACAAAATCAGAAACAAAAAAGGAGACATGACAGCTGATACAACAGGAATTTTAAAAAGATCATCAGAGACTATGATGAGCCACTATACAATAACAAACTAAAAGAAATGAAGAATACAGGCAAATTTCTAGACACATACAACCTACTGAGATGGAATCAGGGAGAAACAGAAAACTCGAACGTATCAATTGTGAGTGATGAGATTAACACTGCAATAAAACGTTTTTAAACCAGGAAAAGTTCAAGCTGGATAGCTTCACTGCCAGATTCTACCAAACCTTTGAAGAGCTAATACTAATTATCTTCAAACTATTCCAAAAAATGAAGAATAGAGAATTATCCTTAAATCATTCTGTGAAGCCCCATTACCCTGATAACCAAAACCAGAAAAAAACATAACAATAAAAGGAAACAACAGGCCCAAATCCCTGAGGAATATAGAAGTAAAAATCCTCAACAAAATATTAGTAAACTGAATCCGGCACCACCTCAAAAAGATAATACATCATGAGCAAGCAAGATTTATACCAGGAATTCAAGGATGGTTCAACATATGCAAATTAATGAATGCAATATATCACATCAACAGAATAAAAGACCATATGATTATCTCAATGGATGCAGACAAAGCATTTGATAAAACACAACATTCCTTTATAAGAAAAACTCCCAACAAACTATACGTAGCAAGAACATACCCCAAGATAATAAAGACCATATACAACAAACACACAAAGAACATCATAATAAATGAAGAAAAGTTGAAAGCTTTTCCTGTAAGAACTGATGCAAGACAATGATATCTACTTTCAGCATTCCTATTCAACATAGTACTGGAAGTTCTATTCAGAGCAATCAGACAAGTGAAAGACATAAAAGGCATCAAATTGGCAAAGAAGAAGTTGAGTTGTCCCTTTTTGCTGATGATATGCTCATATCCAGAAAAAACTGAAAGACTCCAGCAAAAAAAACTGTTAGTCCTAGTAAATAAATTCAGTAAAGTGGCAAGACACAAAATAAATATACAAAAATCTGTAGCGTTTCTATTCACCAGTAAAACAACTGAGAAAGAAATTAAGAAGGCAGTCCCATTCACAATAGCTACAAAAAATACCCAGGAATTTTAAGCAAGGAGGTGAAATACCTCTACAAGGAAATATAAAAAACACTAATGAAAGGAATTGAAGAGGATACAAATGAGTGGAAAGAATTAATCCCTTGCTTATGAAAAGAAAGAATTAATATTATTAAAATAATCATAATGCCCAAAGCAATATACAGATTCAATGCAATTCCTATAAAAATATCACCTTTTTATAGAAATGGAAAAAACAATCATAAATTTTATATGAAATAAAAATGAGCCCAAATAGACAAAGTAATCGTGAGTAAAAGGAACAAAGCCAGAGGCATCACATTGCCTGCTTCAAATTATACTACGAGGCTGTAGCAACCAAAACAGCATAATATTGGCATAAAAACAGAAACACAGACTAATAGCATAGACTATAGAACCCCCCAAAACATCCACATACTTATAGACAACTGATTTTTTTGAGAAAGACATCAAGAACATACAATGAAAAAAGGACATCATCTTCAATAACTAGTGCTGTAAAATTAGATATCCACTTGCAGAAGAATGAAACTGGACTTTTATCTCTCACTATATGCAACACTCAACTCAAGATAGATTAAAGACTTAAACATAATACCAAAAGTTATAAAGCTACTGGAAGAAATTATAGGGAAACTCTTCAGGACATTGGTGTATGCAAATAATTTATGGCTAAGACTTCTAAAACACAGACAACAAAAACATAAATAGACAAATAGTACTGTTTTAAACTAAAAACCTTCTGCACAGCAAAGGAAACAATCACCAGAGTAAAAAGACAACCTGCTGAATGGGAGAAAATATTTACAATCTAGCCATCCAACAAGGGACTAATATCCAGAATACACAAAGAACTCATAAAACTAGCTCAATAATTAAAAACACAAATAATTCCATTAAGATGTGGGAAAAGGAAATAAACACACATTTCTCAAAAAAGACATACAAAAGGCCAACAGATACATGAAAAATTCTTAACACCATAATCATCAGGAAACACAAATTAAAACCACAAGGTATCATTTTACCCCAGTTAGAATGGTTTGGCTATTACTAAAAAGATGAAAAATAACAGATGCTGGCAAGGATGCAGAGAAAAAAGAACCCATACACTGCTGGTGGAAATGTAAATTAATGTAGTCACTGTGGAAAACAGTAAGAGGATTTCTCAAAAAGCTTAAATTAGAACTACAATATGATCCAGTATTCCCACTACTGGATATTTATCCAAAGGAAAATAAATCAGTATATTAAAGAGATACCTGCACTCACCTATTTATTGCAGCACTGTTCAAAAGAGCAAATACATGAAGTCAACCTAAGCATCCATTAGTGAATGAATGAACAAAGAAAATGTGGTATATATACACAGTGGAATACTATTTGGCCATAAAAAAGAATAAAGTCATGTCACTTGCAGCAACATGTTTAGAACTGGAGGTCATTATGTTCAGTGAAATAAAACCAACACAAAAAGACAAATATCTCATGTCCTCACTCATATGTAGGAGGTAAAATAGTTGATCTCATAAAGGTGGAAAGCAGAATGATACACACTAGAGGATGTAAAGTGTATGTCAGTGGCAAGGGTGAATGAAGAGAGGTAGGTTCATGAGTAAAAACAAAAGTTATATAAAAGGTGTAAGTTTTATTGTTAAACAGCAGAGTAGAATGACTCTGCAAGTAGTTAACAACAATATATTGTATATATCAAAGTAACTGGAGGAGAGGACTTGATTTATTCCCAACGCATAGAAATGATAAACACTGAAAGTGATAGTGATATGGTTTGGCTCTGTCCCCACCAAAATCTCATCTTGAATTTTAGTTCTCATAATCCCCATGTGTCCTGGGAGGGACCTGGTGCGAGGCAATTGAATCATGGGGGTGGTTACCGCCCCCCATGCTGTTCTCGTGATTGTGAGTGAGTTCTCATGAGAGCTGATGGTTTTATAAGGTGCTTTTCCCTGCTTTGGTCAGCACTTCTCCTTCCTGCCACCATGTGAAGAAGGACATGTTTTCTTCTCCTACCACCATGATTGTAAGTTTTCCTGAGGTTTCCACAGCCCTGTGGAACAGTGGGTCAATTAAACCTCTTTCCTTTATAAATTACCCAGTCTCTGATAGGTCCTTATAGTAGCATGAGAATGGACTAATACAGATGAATATCTCAAATACTTTGACTTGACCATTACATATTCCATGTGTGTAACTAAATATCACATGTACCCTCATAAATGTGTTAAATATAATGTATCAATAAAAATTTTACAAAAATATGGAGAAGTTAAGCAAACTGATTAAAGTTACACAATTAGTAAATAGCAGACTTGTGATTCAAATTCAGGTCTCTATAAAGAATCCAAAATCTGGGATTTCTAACCTGTGACTTTACATAAAGAAGCCCTGCCATTGTATCTAGACTAAGCCTTCTTATTAGTTTTGCTAAGCTTAGATTTCCTCATCTTAAAATTGAACATCTTAACATTTTCTTTAAACAATTTACTTTATGATTATTAAAATTAAAGACTTGTATGTTTTATGATGGCTTAACAGGTAAAACTATTCAAATATTATCTAATATCGTTATTCTAACTATGTGAACACTCTACTGTATGGGTTAATTCTTGTTTTTTTTTTGCCAGGTTTTCTTTGTAAACTATCCCAGAGTTTCTGTGCTAAAAGTCTGGACTGTTAGATACATTTCCAGTGACAAGCATTTAAAACATATGAAAAGGAGTAACTAGACTTAGTGTCCATCAGGATTTTGTAATTTTTTTATTCTTCTGAAGGATTTTTCCTCAGTTCTGTCATGTTAAATGATGAATAGATGGCTGATTAGTTGATATGACTTTCTTCTAAAAACTCTTTTAAAAATGAGATCCTAAAAAATCAATCCCTGAATATTTGTCAGTTATGTATAATATTAAGCAGTGGGTAGCCAGACCAACTGAAGAAATTATGCATTGCTTTCTGTGTCTGTTAGTAATCCATGCTAGATACCTTGGAGTTGAAAGAGGCTGAATCTGAAATTATCAGCAATGGGCTTTTGTGAGTGAAAGAAATTTTGTTTTCTCTATACCTTGATAGTATTTTGTCATATTTATGCCTGGTAGAATAAGTTATAATATTTTAATGTCTTACTGAAATAAAAAAACACAGAAGTACAGAAAATACATATCAGAAAATCATTTTAAAATGGGCATTTGTATTTATTATGTGAAAAATTTAATATTACTCTCTAATTCAGTTTTTAATTTTTAAAATTTTTTATGAGCACACAACAGGTATATACATTTATGGTGTATGTGAGATATTTTGATACTGGGATACGATGTACAATAATTGCATCAGGGTAAATGAGGTATATATCACCTCACATATTTATCATTTCTTTGTGGTAAACATTCCAATTATACTCTTTATTTTCAAATGTACAATAAATTATCATTGACTAATTACTCTGTTGTGCTATCAAATACTAGATCTTATTCATTCTATCTCAGTGTATATTTGTACCTACCATCTCACTGTCCCTGCACCACTAACCTTCCCACCTCTGGTAACCATCATTCTACTCTCTATCTCCATGAGTACAATTACTTTGTTAGCTCCCACAATTGAGTAAGAACATGCAAAGTTTGCCTTTCTGTGCCTGTTTTATTTCACTTAACACAATGACCTCCAGTTCCATCCATGTTGTTGCAAATTACAGAATCTCATTCTTTCATACATCCGAATAGTACCTCATTGTGTATATGTGCCACCTTTTGTTTGTCCATTCTTCTGTTGGACATATAGGTTGATTCCAAATCTTTGCTATTGTGAATAGTTATGCAATAAACATGACAGTGTAGATATCACTTCAGTGTACTGATTTCTTTTCTAGCAGGGGTATATATCTTGCAGCAGAACTACTAGGTTATATGGTAGTTCTATTTTTAGTTGGAGAAAACTGCATACTGTTCTCTGTAGTAGCTGTACTATTACACATTACCACCAACATTGTATGAATTCAGATTCCCATTTCTCCACATCCTTGGCAGCATTTGTTCTTGCCTGTCATTGAATAAGAGCCATTTTAACTGGGGTGAGATGATATCTCATTACAGTTTCTATTTGCATTTCTTCAATGATCAGTGATATTGAGCTCCTTTTCATATACCTGTTTACCATTTGTATGTCTTCTTTTGAGAAACATCTATTTACATCTTTTGCCTATTTCAAAATCATATTATCAGGTTTCTTTTCTTGTTGAATTGTCTGAGCTTCTTATATATTCTGGTTATTAATCTCTTGTCAGATATATAGTTTGCAAATATTTCCTCCCATTCTGCAGGTGTGTCTCTTCACCTAGTTCATTGTTTCCTTTGCTGTGCAGAAATGTTTTAACTTAATGTGATCCCATTTGTTTATTTTTGCTTTGGTTACCTATGTCTTTTGGATATTCCTCAAGAAATCTTTGCCCAGACCAATGATCCCGAGAGTTTCCCCAATGTTTTCTTGTACTAGTTTCATAGTTTGAGGTATCAGATTTAAGTCTTTAACCTATTTTAGTTTTTATATATGGTAAGAGATAGTAGTCTAGTTTCATTCTTCTGCATGTGGATATACAGTTTTCCTGGCACCATTTAGTAAAGAGACTGTACTTTCCCCAGTGTATGTGCTTGGCATCTTTGTTGAAAACGAGTTCACTGTAGATGTATAAATTTATTTTTGGGTCTCTTTTGTTTCATTCGTCTCTGTGTCTGTTTTTCTGCCAGTACCATGCTGTTTTGGTTCTATAGCTCTATAGTATAATTTAAAGTCAGGTAATGTGATTCCTATCACATCTAACTCGGTTTTTACAGTTATTTGATAAATACTATATAAGGATATCTGAGATGTTTGCTCACTGAGACACGGATTTTGCATACCTCTTTTCTTGTCCAAATTATATGTATCCATCAAGGCTTAGCATAGGTGTCACTTCCTCCAGAAAGTTTCCTAGATTCTATCAAATGGATATAAATGAACTATTATAGCATTTTTTCTTTTACTTTCTTACACCCTCATTTTCCAATTTGCATTAGTAAGTAGTGTTCATGTTTATTCTTGCTTGTTAGGCATAATATTATTGAGAGCTGAATTGATTTTTTATTTATCTTTGTGTTTCCCCAATCTACTGTTACCATTTAATGATTACCTACAGTGTTCCAGGTCTTGTACTAAATGCTTTGCTTATATTACCTCATTTAATTCTTGCAATGACATGGAGTTAAGTATTACTTTCTTTTGCATTTTATAAGTGAGAAAACTTAAGTTAAAAGGCTTTAACCCAGATAATAATATATTTATCAAATAGCAAAGAAGTGAACTCCATATTTTTATTAAATCCTTTAAATTTATTAAATTCTTAATCACTTTAATGTATGCCTATTTTTACTATGACTATAACAGTTGCCTAATATGCTATAAAAAAATGAAAGACAGCCTCTGCTCTGGGGAAAACTGACATATATTAGGCTGAAAAATTTGACATTTGCAATTATAAAAGTATAAAAAATTTGCCTGAGTACAGGGAAGCAGATAATTTTTCTTATTGGGACCTTTTGACATTTTAGTAATATATATTTTTAACTCATTAGTTCCATGCCCAATTATGTAATATTAGCTTTGGGGATGTGGGGTGGGAAAAGAATTATACAAATAATACATGATTTCCAAAACTTCTTTAAAAGAAATTATAGAACTAAAAGTTCCATGAAAAACATACTAACAGTATTCAACCAAAATTTATTGAACACGAATGTTCCAGGTAGCATGATTAATGTAGAGATGATAAGATACGGGGGTCAGGTGCAGTGGCTCATGCCTGTAATCTCAGCACTTTGGGAGGCCGAGGCGGGGCGGATCACGAGGTCAGAAGTTCAAGAGCAGCCTGGCCAACATAGTGAAACCCCGTCTCTACAAAAAATAAAAAAATTAGCTGGGCATGGTGATGCATACCTGCAGTCCCAGCTTCTCAGGAGGCAGAGGCAGGAGAATCGCTTGAACCCAGGAGGTGGAGGTTGCAGTGAACCGAGATCGTGCCACTGTACTCCAGCTTTGGCAACAGAGTGAGACTTCTTAAAAAAAAAAAAAAAAAAAGACCTTGCATTCCTGGAGGAGGTCAGAATCTAGTAAAGGATATAAATATTCAACACATGAATGCCCACAGTCTTAGGTTGCACTCCCCCAAACCTGACCCAGGAAAAAATTTAATTCAATGGGTTCCTTTAGGTTGTGAGCCCAGATAAGGGAGTGAGAGAAATTAGAAAATGAAAGAAAACAAATGTAGGTGTGTGTCAGTGAGCAGGTTACCACTTTAGGCAATTGGGGCACAAATTGATTGTTGTGTCCTGGTGAATGTGCAGTACAAGCCTCTAGGTTGCTAGTGTTGAGGGCTGTGCTGACAGTTGTTAACTTTTCTGAAAGCAAAGAGAATATCTGGGGGCAGATTAATAGGCGCTTGCAGTAGTTCTTATTAGGCATGATATCTGATAGGATTTGAGAGGGGCACAAAATAATGAAACACATGAAATACCACAATTGAATAAAAAGTGCCATAGAGCCTGCACAAATCAACTTCACTTGGGCAGGTAGTATGAGGAAACATTGCAAGCAGAATAGTTAGGAAAGGTCCTCCAGGTAAGATAATATTTTATCTGAGGTTTGAAAGAGGATTGGACGCTAACTGAACTCAAGAAGTAAAAGTACGGTATTTGAGGCAGAGAGTATTCTATGTGCCGAGATACAGAGGCATGGATTAGGATAGGTCTTCATCTGCGCAGTGTTACTAAAATTGTTTTCATGTGAGAAGGGACTATTTGAATGAGGTAGTGGTTGGTGACATTCATAGCTAATAGTCACTGTAATTCCACCACTTTTCTATAACTAATTTGGTCTATTTATTTTAGTTCTAAAATGTATATATTTTTATATAGTTAAATTTCTCTTGAAAGAGTTGTTACTATAAGATCTTAGAAAACAGAGGTTGAAATATATCAAGAGTATTAGTCCGTTTTCACGCTGCTGATAAAGACATATCCGAGACTGGGAAGAAAAAGAAGTTTAATTGGACTTACAGTTCCACATGGCTGTGGAGGCCTCAGAATCATCGCAGGAGGTGAAAGGTACTCCTTACATAGCAGTGGCAAGAGAAAACGAGGATGAAGCAAAAGTGGAAATCCCTGATAAACCCATCAAATCTTGTGAGACTTATTCACTATCACGAGAAAAGTGTGGGAAATACCAGTCCCATGATTCAATTACCTCTCCCTGGATTCCTCCCATAACACATGGGAATTCTGGGAAATACAATTCAAGCTGGGATTTGAGTGGGGACACAGCCAAACCATATCATTAAGACAAAAACTCTACAAGCAGTCTGAGTGAAAAAATTATGAATAGAGAACGTATTTTGCAGAATTCAGAAGAACATTATATTAGAAGAAGTATATCAAGCAGTGATTGGAAAGATACAATGTTTGCAATATTAATTATTCTATTGCTATGAAACAAATTACCTTAAAATTGTGTCTTAATGCAACTACCATATATTTAACTTAACAACTTAGCTTGGCCATTTTTCTGGCCTGGGTCATTGTTGGCTGATCTTAGCTGGGCTTGTTCATAAGTGTGTAAATTGGCAGGGGACTGGCTGCTCATGGATGTCCTCACTCACGTGTATGGCAGTCGGCTGGCTATCTATTGGAGCATTATCTGGGATTGGACCAAATGTATCTCATCATCTAACACAGAAGTCTTGAGCTGTTTCCACAATGGCAAATTTCCAAGAGCTGCAAAAAATAGAATAAAAAAAGCCTCTTGAGGCCTAGACTGAGGAATTTACTTTCACTGGATTTTCCTGGTCAAAATATATCACACAAAGTGCATACACACACACACACACACACAGACACACACATACACACACAAAAAAACAAAAACAAAAACAAACAAACAAAAAACCAGTCCAGAATCCAGATATCTTCAACACAGGAAAAGCAACAAATTATTGTGGCCCTTTTTGGAATATACCACTTTCAATGGCTAATGTAAGTTTTAAGTAATTTCGTATTTATTTAATAAATTATTTTACTCTTATTAATAACTTCCCTTTTACTACATATGTCTTATTTCATTTGAAGAGAGAAAATATATTTTTTCCTAATTATAGAATGAAGTGATTTTATTTTTTCAAAGGAAAAAGATTAAGGTTTTCAGGACTGAGTTTTATTTTTCTCTTTCAGATTCTAGATGATTTTTATAAAAGTTCACAAAATGAAACCCCTATTTTTAGGTTGCATCCACAGGAAATCTACAAAAAAGTACTTCAAATGCCTTCAAATATAAAATAATAGTAACATCACAACTTTTTAAAAGTAAATTTCCCAATATATCCTTAGCAATACAAAAATATTTTCTTCAGTCATCTGTGTCTTTACTCCTTGAAATCAAAACAAACAAACAAAATCTACGCTAAGACTGATCCTTTAGCATGGCTTGAATTAGCTGAGAGAATCAAAATCACTCATTGTCATGAAGGTTATGTTAACAAGGTATTATGGAAATGGCACATAGGAATGCCAAGATTTAATGGAGCAGAAAGGAATCCAAAATCTTGACACATGATCAAATCCAAAGCCACAGAAAAATAGATCCATTAAAGTGAGAGTGTTTTTAGACTTATCTATTTATGGCTATAATCTAAAGGATAGTTGCTACAAAATTATGAAAAGAGTTTACTTTAAAAAATCAGAAATAAATGATATCCAGCTCTCTAGTTTCCTTTCTTAAAATAGTCTGATACGATAGTTCATGAATGTAGCCATGCACTCTGTGTTTTTAAAATGACCTCCAGGTTATAATTTATGCATAACACATTACAGGAATCTTTCACCTCATTCAATCTCCCAGGGTCTGAATCCCCACAAAACAATTTTAACAATGGTCAAGTCTCTGGTTTTACAATAGTAGTGACAAGAAACTCACTATATTCTCAATTGTCTTATTTTTGATGAATTTGTGGTTAATTTTTGTAAAGAGAAAAAGGGCTTATCATGAGAAGAAAGGATAAAAACCTCAAATGTGTCCAAAAAACCCCTTTATTTTGTCATCCAAACTATGTTTGACAAATTGTCTCTTCCAACTTTAAAAAAAATCAAAGTATATGCCACTTTTAGCTGAATATTATGATCACTATAGGTACCATATCATATGCAGGGTTTATGCCAAATTTATACAAGATAGTCACAGTGATGTTCATGCTGTATCTGTGAACATGGAGCTGTCTTTATTAAGAAGGCAATCTCCTTAAGTTTCAGTAAGGCTAGCAAGATTTTGACACTGGGTGTGTTCCTGATAGCTTCTCTTTTCTGATTCTGTTTCTCTCTACTTTTGTTAAGTCACTTTTGCTCTCAGTAGAAACATATTTTTTAAGTAAATTCATTGTGGAAAGTCATGGAATGTAAATAAAATATAAATCTTATCTTCTAGATAGTAAACTCCCAGGCAATTTTTACTTAGGGAAAATGTATGAATTGTCTGCCTGGTGATGCATTTCCTTTAATCACTTACATCTCAAAAATTTTTTTATGACACTGAATTTTATTTATTCACATCTTGCATTTGAAGTACTCTTTAATGAAATCCATATCCTCAGATTACCACAGTCCTTAAATAATACAAAACTGCACTCAATCACTTTATAGGATTTTATCCTTCAGTTTCACAGAGGCCTGCCCATTCCCCTAGTTTCTTGTCATCAATCTTAATCAGGTCAGTTTAGTGTTAAACATAAAGGACCTCTACTAACTAGACATACATAGGCTTATCACAATTGGACGCAAGCACACAAAGAAAAGTTCAAGACCAAAGTTAAAGAAATAAAGAAAACATACCAACTCTAGATTCCAGTGACGAATGTATCAATGTGAACTGATTAGAAAAAGCAAAGTTTTTCCACAGTGGTTGCACTAATTTTACATCCCTACCAACAGTGTATGAGCATTCCCCTTTTCCTGCATCTTCATCAGCATTTGTTATTTTCTGTCTTTTGGATAAAAAACATTTTAACTGGGGTGAGATGATTTTTCATTTTTATTTTGATTTGCATTTCCCTGATGATGTTGAACATTTTCTCATATACCTCTTGGCTATGTATATGTCTTCTTTTAAAAAAATGTCAGTTCAGAGCATTTGCCTAATTTTCTACTGGGTTATTATTATTACTATTTGCTATCCACTTTTTTGAGCTCCTTATATGTTAAGGTTATTAATTGTCAGATGAATAGTTTTGCACATATTTTCTCCCATTCTGTACGTTGTCTCTTCACTTTTTTAATTTTTTCACTTGCATTGCAGAAGCTTTTTAGCTTGAAGTGATCCGATTTGTCTAATATTGCTTTGATTTCCTTTTATTTTGAGGTCTTACTCAACAAATCTTTGCCAAGACCAATGTCCTGCAGCATTTCCTCAATGTTTTCTTCTAGTATTTTAAAGTTTCAGTTCTTGCATTTGAGTTTTTAATTCATTTTTATTTAATTTATATAAATCTTGAGAGAAAGGGGTCTAGTTTAATTCTTTTACACATGAATATTGTTTTCAGAGCACCATTTGTTGAAGAGACTTTCCTTTCTCCAATGTGGAGATTGGTCAAAAAACTACAAATAGAATTACCTTGTGATCCAGCAATTCCACTACTGGGTATGTA
Source organism: Pongo abelii (assembly GCF_028885655.2). Classification (NCBI taxonomy): domain Eukaryota; kingdom Metazoa; phylum Chordata; class Mammalia; order Primates; family Hominidae; genus Pongo; species Pongo abelii. The sequence goes on from NC_071994.2 coordinate 83,971,736, forward strand.
TTCAAAAGAAAGGGAATAAATATATCAAATAAATATCTGAATTCCCATATATATTGTAGCACTGTTCACAATAACCAAGATATGGAATCAACCTAGTTGTCCATCAGTGGATAAATGATTAAAGAAAAGGTAGTATATATACTCAATGGACTTTTATTCCACTATAAAAATAATGAAATCCTGTCATTTGTGACAATATGGATGGAACCGGAACCCATTATGGCCCATTATGTTAAGTAAGCCAGGCACTAAAAGACAAATGTCACATATTCTGACTCGTATGTGATAGCGAAAAAACTTGATCTCATGGAGGTATTGAATAGAATGGTGGTTACTAGAGGCTTGGAAGAGTAGTGTGGAAGGGGAATAGATGGCTGTGGTTAGTTGATACAAAAATACAGTTAGAGAGAAGGAATAAAGATCAACTGTTTGGTAATACAATAGGGTGAGTATAATAAAAATTAATTTAATGTATATTTCAAAATAGAAGGATTTGGAATATTCCCAACACAAAGAAATGATAAATGTTTGAAATGATGGATATCCTATTTACGAAGATTTGATCATTATGTATTGTAGGCTTCCATTAAAATATCACATGTACCCCTTAAATATGTACAAATATTATCTATCAAATTGATTTAAAACATTAAAGTGAAAAAAGGGCTCTGAGCTCATCACCAAAGGGAAACTAGAGCAGTCACATGACATTTATTTATAGACATAAGAAGGGAGACTGATTTCTTAAGGTGAGGGACTAAAAACTTTACTGGTGTAAAATACTAGGTGTATTTTATACAAATAAATGTTGTGTAGTAGATATAATTGCTGTGGCTTTATTTAAACCAAAACAGAGCTTAGATTAATTTGATTGGTGGAAGGCTGGTATGGCTGTTGGACAAACTTTCACTAATACACCTTCCCTTGGTTATTTGTTAGCACATTTTCTAATTATTCTCTTGAACAAGCAAGGGTGGGGACAGTTCTTTGAAGCCAGGCTTGTAAGGTCTCCAGAGATACTACTCAAATAATGGTTCTATAGCAAAAGAAGCAACAAAGACTGCACCCATGAACAAAAGCCATTTTGAGAATTAGAGAAAATATGGAAACTAAAAGTTGAACCTAACCTTTACAGAGAAGTAAATAATAATTGATTAACAACAACAACAACAAAAAGGGACTGTAATACACAGAAAAATAGGCTTAGGAACTTGAAAAAGAGTTGTGGCCTAGAGTTTTTCTGAAATGCTGGTATACAGAGTTTTATGGAAACAGTTCTGTTTTAAGGATGTATTCTGCTTCACCCTTGGTAGTAAATGATATGACAAACTTATAAAAGCTATTAAACTATTTGGAGATGAATAGTGCATGGGGCCAAGATGCTAAAAATAATTTGTGTGCCTTTAGCTTGGTGTTACCTATAGAAGTGAGGGATTCTTGCTAATTCACAGAAATAGATTCAGAGAATGGGAAATTTAAAATATTTCCTTCTCTGTAAAACATTTACAGCATACTGGTTAGATTAGATACAAAGAAAATTAGCTTAATTGGCTACTATGCCAATGATGATTATGGAAATGTCATGTTTACTACATTTAGGTTCATATATTTTTGATCTACCTATGCTAGATATGGTTTTACATTGGCTCATGACACAGTTTGACAGTAAGCCACTATAATTCAAATCGCTTTTTCATGTACATTAAACTTGCAATAAACTTTTTGTCTATCTGCCATCAGTGCTAACTGGAAAAAATGAGATGCCATTGAATATTACTGGGATTTTTAGTTGAATACATATTCAATCTACATCTGTAGCTGGGACTCTACACTTAGCTGATATGAATATGTTAAGGGACCAAAAATTATTAGTCAAATCAATAAGACTGAAGTATGTACATACACATCAATTACTGATAATTTTTGTCCATGCATTTATTCTCCACTTTCATCTACATTTAAGAATGATTGTAAATGTAAATATATTATAAAATAATAATCTTATTTATTGCAGCATTATTCACAACAGCCAAGATATGGAATCAACTTAGTTGTCCAGTTAACGGATGAATGAATAAAGAAAATATGGTACATATACACATAAAATATTATTCAGCTGTAAAATGAGTGAAATCTTGTCATTTGCAACAACATGGATGGAACTGCAGGACATTATGTTAAGTGAAATATGTTATGTCAAGTTCATTGTGTTACGTGAAATAAGCCTGGCACAAAAAGATAAATATCACATATTCTCATTCATATGTGTGAGCTTAAAAAAAATGAACTCATGGATATAGAAGATATAATGGTGGCTACCAGAGGCTGTGAAGGGTAGTGGGAGGTGGTGGGGATAAAGAGCTGATGGTTAATAGATACAAAAATACAGCTAGATAGAATGAATAAAATCTATCATTCAATAGCATAATAGGATGACTATAGTTAACAATAATGTATATTAAAAAATGACCATTATAAAAGGATAGAATTGGAATGTTCAAAACACAAAAAAATGATAAGTTTGAGATGATGGGTACCACAATTACCCTGATTTGGCCATTACACATTGTATGTCTGTAATAAAACATCACATGTACCCCATAAATATGTACATTATTAAGAATCCATCATAAATTACAAATTTAAAAATAAAAAAAGACTTAAAAGGATGAAATTCTTCTGGTTAAAATAAGTCACAAAGACTGAATGGGATGGGTGATTGAATTTAAGACCTCTTGCAATATAAATATGATTTCATCGAGGGTGGTAACTCCAATAGGTGAAGTAGGGAAGCTTTCCTCTTATGGAAGGAGATATAAAGAAACATGCCTGTTAAGAACTTCACTAGGGTAGGGAAGATTGAAAAATCCTCCCAAGAATCTTTAAAAATTAACTCACCTCCAAACGTTTTTGAAATGCATAATTCCTGTTGAACCTAAAAGAATATAAATAAAAAGTTCAGTTTAAAGACATACCAGCATGGTAATGTCCTCATGTATCTGGGGAGGGGAAACACAAATCTTCCATGGAGCAATATACATTAAACTTGGGACTCAAATTTTCTGAAACACAAATTCCTATAATATCAGTTTAAATTAAAACCACAAAGCAAAATAGCCATAAATAGCATGAGTGGAAAAAACAAGCTATTGTTGCTGCCAATAATTAGTGCATGTAGGATTTGAAATAAATGTATTAAAGATTTAAAGAAATAAAAAATAGTAAAAGAATAACAAAATAATAAGATATTTTCAAAAATGAAAAAGTATACTAAAAAGTTTAATAGGACTTAAGAGATATAGAGAATAACGTAAGAACATTTAGTGTATAACATATTGAAGTTTTAGAAAGACTAAGTAGTGATTGATATTGTGGCCCAAAAATATCTAGAAAGTTATTCATTGAAAATATTTTATATTTTATGAGATCATAACTATTGAATCCAGTAAGACAAGGAATTCTAAGAAGAATAAATTATATCAATGTCTAAGCACATTATAGAAATGACTTCACAGCACCAAAGGCAAAATAGAAAAGATGTAAAAACAGCCAGAGTGTCCAATCACTTACAAAGCAAATAAAAATAGTTTGACAGATAAAAATGTCAGATTTCCAGATGACTACACCACTGCAACCTAGAAGATCATGGAAGAAAACCTTTGCTATACTAAAATAAAATAAATTCTCACCTTAGAAATCCATATTCAGTAATACAACCAAATTAAAGACTCGCTAGCAAAAATTAAATATAATAAAAAATTACTATTAACAGATTTTTGCTCTTTTTACTTTTCACTAAAGGTACTTCTAAGACATATTTCCTGGTAGCAAGAAATACATCTTCAGAGGAATGTCGAACAAGAAGAAAAGTAAACATTGAGAAGAATATGATCAACATGTAAATAAAAAGCTAAATACTATTGAGAGTTTAAGAATAAAAGTAACGTCTTAGTTGTTCAGTAAAAGAAAAATCATACTAGAACTAAAATACAGGTCATGTAGGTTAGCAGAAGTGACAACTAAATTGTGATGAAAAGACTAGAAGTATTGAGTAAGTTTAGGCTTCAATAAATTAAATATGCATGTTAAAATATTAAAGTACCTTAAATTATTTGACTAGGTTACGTAATTTGTAGATTGGTAGAAGAGAAACATGCAATTAAAAAACACAAACAAGCAAAAAAGCCCCACCAAATTTAACTAAAACAAAACAAAACAAAACAAAATAATGGGAATTGGGTAGGTGGAGGCTGGAGCTTGAGTAGTAAATGAAAAAGGGAGAATAAAAAATAACATCAAATAGAATGTTCAAAATGAGCCAAAATATAAAATTATTCTAGCAAACTCATCAGTGAAGAGGTAAATATATTATTTGTGTTTGTGTGTGTGTGTGTGTCGCAAATTTGTATTTGTTTTTCTTAAATCCAATTCTGGTATTTAAAAGAGATACCTAAAAACATTAGGTCACAAAAGTTTGAAAGTAAAAGACAGGAAAACTATAATCAAAATAAACCTGGTGTACCTGTATTATTATCAATAAAATGGACTTTGATACAGAAAAAAAAAGAGATATATTTATAAGAGTTTTAATTTACCTGACAAAGGTAAACTCAAGTGAACTAATCATATAATTAACATATATAGATGAAACTGACCAAAAAACCGGGTTAAAAGAGTAAATCTATTATCATAATGGGACAATAAAGCATATTTCAAAAATCAATCCTTGAATAATAAATCTCAAAAAATGAATTTTTTTTAAAAAAAGAAATATATTTGTTTTAAAATATATAATTAACAAACTTGACCTACTAGAATTATATAGAGAGCTATGCTCAACAACTGAGGAACATACATATCTTTTCAAGTACACACAAAACATTCATAAAACAGCAGTGTTGCCTGTGTTCCTCCACCAAATCATATGGAATATTTTGTCTGCAGAGTTATTGAACATTGTTGCTCACAGCTTTTCACTCTGCCTATCAACACTTTAGGGAAGCACTTCTTAAAAGGTCATCTTCATAAATATCTTTTCTACTTAGAGATTCCTCTTGGCATCTTTCAAAAAGCTTCCATCCTTGTCTTCATATAAACTGCCACTACTACTATTATCATTATCTCTATTATTTTATTTTAAAGTAACATTTTTAAATAACTGAAGTATTCCAGGCATTAAATGAAACCATGGAGGCAAAATATGAATAGATGTAACATGTGTTACCAAAGATGTGTTATCAAAGAGTAATTGAGCACCTGTGACATTTACTGGTTTCATTTAGCCATGACAGTAGTTCTTTGAGGTAGGCATTATTCTCATATCTCATTTTAAGGAATAGGAAAACAAGGCTCAAAGAGATTAAGCATTTTTCCATGTCACACTGGTAAAAGGAGCAAGAGCGGCAATTCAAATCCCAGTCTCTCATATATATATACTATATATATAGAAGCTTGTGTTTTGGAACATTACTATGCTTTCCTTTTATATGTCAAGCATTATGCTAGAGGCTTTCAGCAGTTGTAGAGTGTTTAATGGTTCTAAAGCTTGAAGTGAAATAATATATCTGGGCAATAAAGGAGGAAACGGGCATTGCAAGCACAAGAAAAAAAAATCCTATAAAAACATACGCAGTTATGATATGGACAGATATACCGGCCCAGGCAAACATTAATTGTTCATAGTGACTGAAATAGAGGGTCAAATTGGACTTGTGGCTGGAGAGGAGGAGAGGGACAAATTACAGTGTAGAATGTGATTTTTATTCTAAACTGAAAAACCTATTGAATGTTCTTAAGTGAGAAGCATGATCCAGTTTGTATTCAGGAAACTTTATCTGACCTTCCTAGTAACAACGATACTGGAAAGAAAGTTTAGTGGTTCGGTCTTTGAATCTGAAACTAAACAAAATTGTATATCCCTATCAAGTGGCTCCAGTGCTGTCAGCATCAGTAAACTTCCCAGTGGAAAAATAAATGTTAATAAAACTTGGCTTTTTATCTTTCAGCAATACCTTGTTTGAAATTTGAGAAACGTGTCATATTCTAAAACTTAAATGATTTTTAACAGTATATGTTTGCTTTGGGCATTTCATCATTAGTCAGTGTTCTTGACTTTGAACAGAAATATATTACTAGAATGACCTATAGCACTTATTTTATGATTACTTCTAGTGCCACTATAAATTAATAGAATATCGATGCCTGCAGCATGGATTCTATATTCAGAAGAGCAAATGGAAGACACTGTATGACTTCTCTGAGGACAAGATTTACCAAAGTTTACTCTGTGTTATGTGAGATATTAGTAGTTTTTATGTAAATGTATCAAATAATATCTCAATACTTTAATATGCCTATATTCCTCATAAATAATTGTATGTGCTATACTTGTATATGACTAGCAGTGTGGTAGGTTTATATACACCAGCATCACTCCAAACACATGAGTAACATGTTGTGTTACGATGTTACAGTAGCTACAACATTACTAGGCCATAGGAATTTTTCTGCTCCATTATGAGCTTTTGTGACCATTGTCATATATGCAATCCATCATCAACTGAAATATGGTTACATAGTGCCTGACTGTAATTATGGGCTATCTCAAAAATCAAGAGAAACTTCAAGTCTTAAATAATTATAAGGGAAATGTAAAAACTTGGTAAGAGATCCAATAGGACAAATCAATAAACACATTTTTTAAAATCTCAGGAAAAGAAAGCCTTATGTTGATATTGTATATTACTATAATCCTGAATTATTAGAGACTTTCTCTTACTATTTTCACGTGTATGTGTCGATGTGACTGTGTCTATGTGAGTGTGTTTGCCTTGACAACAAACTTTAATACGGAATTTTATTATCTCTGCTGTGTCTATCTCTTGCAATGTCTCCTGGATTTGTTTCTGACATTATCACAGCACTTCTTCAAACATTGTTTTCAGTGTGGGCAACTGAGTGGTAAATACTTCTTAGGACTTCTTCTTAAGAGAATAACTTTATTATGTCTTAAAATTTGATTGGAAATCAAATTATACAACACGTATCATTTTCATTCAATAACTAAGAAATATATATTATATTCCTGTCTTTTTATATCTAACATTTCTTTTGAAGAGCTAATGTCTCCAACTTCTGGCCTCAAGTGACCCTCCTGCCTTTTCCTCCCAAAGTGCTGGGATTATAGGCATGAGCCACTGTGCCTGGCCATAGAGAGGCTAATGTCCATACCAAACTCAATAAAATTGTTTTAGTAATTTTTTGTTCTTTTCTGAAAGCTTTTAGAATACTATCTTTGTCTTTGATGCTCATTATCATTATATTATCACTGTAATTATCACTATATTGTGATAATTATATGTAATTTGAAGATTAACAAAGAGAAGCAAGGGAACCGGAACCCAGGTGCCCTGCCTCCTAGTTCTGTGCCTTTCTACCTCCCTAGAGACACTGGCTTTAGTCCTCTAAATTTTGGCCATAATATTAGTATTATTCTATCATATGAGAAAAAATAATTTTCTCCCCAGTAGTTCCCAAATACAAACATTTTTCATATTATCAGCTGCCCAACACCACAGAAATGAAACCCACAGCCAATGTGTATAATTGGCTTTATATTACCTTTTAAAATGCATATAAGCAAGCAAGGAATCTTCTCAAAAACTGAAGCTATCTTCACTACTCAGCCCTGTTTATCATAATGACAGGTTGCAAGATATTTTAAGGGAGGTAATAATGGATTGAAAACAAGTCTGCAAACCATAACTTTCATGATAATAAATTAAGAAGCCATAACTGCCAAGCTGTGAAACCTAACTGAGGGGCAGGTAGCCCTGGAACAAAAAAAATCACAACAACTCTTAGAAACCATTAAAACTGATGTGATAATAAATCTGTCCCTTAAAACCCAGGAAGTTGGTAACACTGTATTCCAACAGGCCAACTTTGTGAAAGTGTCTGTTAATGATATTTAAAACAAACACTGGAAGGTAAAGTAAGACGTTTCTCTGCTACACTTAGGAGAACAGACAAACTGAGTTAGACTTTATCAAACACCATTAATGAATAGTGTGCATTTTGTATATCATAACACTGTGTTAGGGTATATCTGAAGAACTTACATCTCTGCTAGAAATGAAAGAGGTAGAATTTCTTTTATGATGGAAAGGAGCCCAACACCTGTGTCTTCATTTCTCTATGTCTGTAGGGGTTGATTTATTGGCGAGGGTGGCAGGGGAAGGAGGAAAGAGTACCTGGGCTAGAATGTCAGATTGATTTCTTTCTTTGAAGGTCAGAGATGGATGAGCAAGATCAAATATAGGGACTTAAAATTATTTTTTGTGGCATATGTGATGGAAAATAAAAAGCACACATCTTAGGTGTGAATTTCCATGAGTTTTGGCAATTGTAATATGCCTGTATAACAACCACCCACAGAAGATATAGAACATTTACATCACCACAAAATAATTGCTTGTTCTCTTTCAGTCAATGCTCTCCCACAGGCAGACTTGTTCAATTTGTATCAGATAGATTAGTTTTTTTCCTCCGCAAGCAAACAGAATCATTCAGACTTCTGCTTCAAGCAAGATGAATTAACTGTGATTGGACCTACCCTCCTATTTAAAACAACTAAAAACATTAGATGAAATATATTTAACAACAGTTGTATGTCATTGGACATCAGACAATGAAGATCAGTGACCCTGGTGTTGAGATTTCTATTGTAATTTGGTCTTGATGTCTCTCTCTTGAAAATTTCAATAAACCAGACACCCATTCTCTAGGAGAGCCCTGATTGGTGGGAAAATTAGGTTCAGGTAGACACATTAGGGAGTGAAAGCAAAATGTATAACACAGAAGAAATTTATTACTCACAGGTCCAGAGAAGTTAGGGGTGCCAATAGGAGGCCAAGGAGAAGTTTGGAGGAGTAAGGAAACTCAACCAGCACGTAGGGAGTGATAGAGAAAGGAAATCTTTGAGACTATGTCTTTATTAAGGTTTATAGGTATTTTCCTTTAGGCTTTTCCTTAGGGGTTGTGAATTGCCTATTTTAAAGAAAACGCACAGGAAGCTGGGAATTTATTTGCATGACTATGATGTTTAACATTAAGCTTTATTACAGTTGGCAGCTGTGCAATACGTTGCGTTTTGGTTCAGTGAAATGAAGAACAAACAGGCTATATGGCAAACAACCATATTAGGGAGGGAGGTTTTAACTAAGCCAAAGATGGTGGGTTTCATGTATTATGCCTAGAAACAGCTGCCTAGGCAGCAACTATATTAAGCAAATTTATGACATCTGAGAAAGAGAAAAAAAAAAAGTGAATCTTATGATTGCACCAGCTTATTTTCAGGTAGCAGCATAGATTTTGAGAATTCTGGCAGAGCTAGAAAGATTCAGTGAACAAAGGATAAAGTCATGAGTCCAGAGAGAACAAATTGGCTAGAGTTTGCACAGCAAAGCACCAGAAAGAAAAGAGCCGCTCAGAGACAGGATTCAGATCTACACAGGCCTCCTCTAAGCATTCAGCAGAGTAGTAATCAGAGGATTTGTGGAAGAGAAAAATGTGCAACAGAAAGTAAGCAATCACTATAAATAATTATAAGAAAGAGTACCCAGCACTCTCACAGAACCAAACATAGTATCAGGCATTAGCCAGAGGAGAAAATCACATAGTTTATAGGGCATTGGATAGAGTATTCAAAAATGTTTGCCTCACTAGTAGGGGATAATTATCCCTAGATTAATGATTGCCTTTGTCCCATATAACATGTTTTAAAAGCAATACCTGACAAGATTAAATTATTTCCAAGTAACTTAATGGCATCCTAGAAAGAAATAAAAGATATCTATATATTTATAGCAACAGAAAAATATCAAGTAGTTAATAATGTAAATTCCACAATGTTTGGCATCCAGTAAAATAGCTCATCAGGCATGCAAAAACACGGAGGAATATGATCCAAAATTAAGAGAAATATCAACCAATCTAAATCTACCAATAACTAATAAGATGTTTGACATTTTAGATAAGATTATTAAAGCAGTAATTTATAATTGCACTTAATACGTTTAAAATGTTAGAAAAATATTAAACATTTAGAGCATAAAATATATAAAACCTGGGGATGAAAACTATAATGCCTAGGCAGAAAAATATCCTGGTTTGGATTAATGGGGCAGATTAAACATTGCAGAATAAAACATTATCAAATTTGAGGACATAATAGTAGAAATTATCCAAACTGAAACAGGTAGGTTTTTTAAAAACTGAAAAAAAAAATCAGTGAGAAGTTGCCTAAGATATATGTAATTGATGTCATTAACAGAGGACAGGGAAGGAAAATTATTTGAAAAAATAGTGGCCCGTCCCCTCAGATTTCCAAATAGAATAAAAACTATAAATTACAGATCAGAAAAGCATATATAAATTTACACAGAAAAAAATGAAGAAAATTACACCAAGGCATATTATAACCAAATTGTTCCAAACAGAAGGTAAAGATAAAACGTTAAAAGTAGAAATAAAAGAAAGATTCATTACATACAGAGGAACAAAGAAATAAATAGCAGATTCTTGTCAGAAACAATGCAAGAGACAATACAGAAAACATTTATTTTATATATTAAAAAGATAAAATGTCAAATTTGAATTCTATATTCACAAAAATAAAAACGAAGGTGACATAATGACTTTTTTGGACATACAAATCCTGAAGACGTTTATCACCAATGGTTTCTCACAACAAGAAATATTAAATAAACTTCATCAGTGAGAAGGAAAATGATACAAGAATTGTGAATGTACCCAAATAAATGAAGAGCACCAAAAAATGTTAACCACTTAGGTGAATCCATAAGAGCTTTTCCCTACACTTTCATAAGACTAACTCAAAAGGGCATAGCATAATTTTTGTTACTATTGCCAAAAATGTATAAACTCAGTCCAATCATGAGAATACAAAAGATTGAGGAACATTTAACAAAATAATTGACCAATATTCTTCAAGAGTTTTAGATCACAAAAATAGGACAGAATGAAGATCTTGCATTTTGACTCAGTCTGATAATTTTTGCATTTATGTTAGAAGTTCAGTTGATTTATAGTTAGTGCAATTATTGACATGGTTAAGTCTCTCATATTGGGGATTGTTTTCTATTCATCCTATGGGATTGTATTTTTTTTCTTTTTCTCCTTTTCTCTTTTCTATTAGGTAAATCTCATAGTTTTTGCTTTTCTATTGTATCTTCTATATTTTAACTCTACTGTTGTGTATGTGTACTTGTGTATGCCTGTACGTGCATATATTTGCTTGTGTGTTGTTTTTTAGAATACAATGTGAATCTTCATTATCACTGCCTACTTTCAAGTTATACGCTATTTAACAAAGAACAGAACAATTTTAAAACAATACAATTCCACTTATCAACCCATCCCCAAACTTTATGTTCTTTTTGCCTTATAGGATTTTTCTACAAAGGTTATCTCCAAAATACAGTGTTATTAATTTGCATAAGCAGTCCAATATTTTTACAGTCAAATCTTATAATGACACAAACTAAAGATAGATATGAAATTTAAATAAGAGGTCTCTTACATATACCCATATAATTACCATTTATAGATATCTTCCCCTTTGCACATGTGAGATTCAAAATATCATCATTTCTTTTTGCCTATAAAACTTCTATGAGGACTTAGAATTTATTTTTCCTGGAAATAAATTATCTCAACTTAAAAAAAATCTGCTAATGCCTTTGTTTCACTTTAATTATAAAACAAATTGGAATAATTTCAAACTTGTTTTAAAGTGTTTACAAATAATTAAAAACATAAAAATTGTACAAAATAATAAGTATACCTTTTGCACATACTCCCCCTTTTTAATATTTTACCCCATTTGCCATGTCATTTACTATCTGTCTATTTATCAGTTATCTATCATTTTTAATCAACTATAAATAAAAAATAAATAAATACTGTTTTATATAACCACAGGACAGTTGTCAATTGTAGTAAATCTAACTTTGATTAAATACTTTTATGTAATGTATGATTTGCATTCTAATTTTGTTAATTGATGCAATAATCTTCTTTATGATATTACCCCCTTCTAATACAGGCTATAGTATAGGGTGAGTTATTGAATTTAATCAAAATGTATCTTCAGACTCCATAAATCTGGAATATTTACACAATCTTTCTTTTTCTTTTATAATATTGACTGAGATAAACAAAATGTACCCCCCGTTCCCATTCCCACACACAGACTTTCACGCTTTAATCTCTGGAATATTTAAGTATCTTATGTTAAATGGCAAGAAAAAACTTTGCAGATGTACAGTTGATTCTTGAACAACACGAGTATAAACTGTGTAGGTCCATTTGTGCATGTTTTTTTAAAAATAGATTGAAAAATTGGGGGAGATTGATAATAATTTGAGAAAACTTTCAGATCAACTGTATAGCCTAGAAATATTGAAAAATTAGGAAAAATATGTCATGAATGCATAAAATATATAAAGTTATAGTCTTGTTTAATCATTTGCTGTCATAAATATACACGCATCTATTATAAAAAGTAAAAATTTAACAGAATTTCTACACACAAACACAGACTCTACATGCTACCACTCCCAGTTGAGAGAACTGTAAATATATGTGGTACGGTGTTAAATCATAACTGCATAAAATTAACTGCAGTGCATACGGTACTACTGTAATAATTTTGTTGTCACCTTCTGTTGTTATTGTGGTGAGCTCAAGGGTGGCGAATATCTACTTAAAACCCCATGTGAGAGTAATCATCTCTGTGTGAGCGGTTCATCTGTCCAGTAAATTGTGTATCGCAGTAAAAGGTGATCCCTCTCGGTTCTCACGTATTTTTCACTGTGTTTAGTGCAATATTGCAAACCTTGAATAACACCATGGGACCCATACAATGTGCCAATAGTGGTGCTGAAAGTGCCCCTAAGAATCAGAGAAAAGTCATGACATACAAGAGAAAGCTGAGTTGCTTGATATGTACTGTAGATTAAGGTCTGTAGCTGCTGTTGCCCGCCATTTTAGACAGACGATTCATCTTGTAAAGAGATGACATAAATTTTGAGTATTGATAAATACAGAACAGTACTCTCTTTCTTATGATTTTCTTAATAATATTTTCTTTTCTCTAGTCTTCTTTATTGTAATAATATAATACATAATACATGTAACACATAAAATATGTATAAGTCAGCTGCTTGTTATTGATAAAGCTCCTGGTTAACAGTAGGCTACTAGTAGCTAGGTTTTGGGAGAATCAGAAGTTAAATACGGATTATTGACTGTGTGGGGGAGGTTGGTGCTCCTAATTGCCTGTGTTGTTGAAGACTCAACTGTAATTAAAAGGAAAGAACTTTTCATAGGGAGATTACCTTGGATTATGAAGGTGAGTCCAATCTAATCACACATGATCTCTTTAAAACGGGGAACTGTCACTGGTTGGAGTCAGCGAGATGTGATAGTAGAAATCTGAGACATTAGAAATGTGTGAGGGGCTAGAAATGCTATTATTGGAGAAGGGCCATATGGAGAGTATGAGAAGGAATTTAGGACAACTCTAGGAGCGAAGACGCATTCCCAGCTGACAGCCAGCAAGAAGACACGGTTCTCAGTTCCGTTTCCAAGGAACTGATTCTGGCAAACAACCTCGTTGTGACTTTCTCTCTCTAATTTAGTCTGAAGGTTTCTCTCTGGAGAGTGGCTGTAAGTTACAGCTCTGCACTAGTGGGGCTCCAAGGAAAATGATTGTGGATGTTTACAATGTGACTTACATGGGATACTACTTTGCCCTTGCAAACAGCCTGAAGCCTAAGGGTCCAACCCATGACCACTGTCCTTCTCACAGGAAATGTCTTTATACTGGCAGACACTCTGGTGGTTCTTGTGTGATCTGTATCCACTTTATTCCTACTAATATAGTCAACCTCTAGGAGAGCCCTGACTGGGAGGAGAGTGAGACACTGAGGAAGCAGCACAACAAAACACATGAAATAACAGAAGCAATTTATTATTCAAAGATCCATGAGAGAAGAAGGGTGCCTACAAAGGCCTATGGGAAATCTGGAGACAGCAGGCTGCACAACCAGCAGGTTGGGAGAGGGAAACTTTGTGGGACCACACCTTTATTAATGTCTATGGGTTTTATCCCTTAACCTGAGAGACAGCCTAATGAAATTATCCAATCAAAGACATTCTGTGGGAGCTACCCTACATGCCCACTTTTAGCTTTCAAAATGTTATCCGTGTATAGAGACACATCTAAAGCTATTTGATTCTCCTAGTTGGATGAGATTATTTTAGCCACTGAATATCTATATGACTTTTGTTTTCAATTTTAAAATAAAATTATAAGGTAATATATATAAGAACACTTCTTTTCCTGTAAAGCACTCTGCTGATAGGTACTGTCATTGTGGCTATTTTATCCTGAGTCTCCTCCCCAAGCACTAATCCCAATTTTTCTAGTAGAATTATTACTTTATCACTATTTTTCTCAATGTTTTCTTCCTCCCTTACCACAATGTCGTAATCCCTAAAGGCATATAGTTATGCATTATATATTTTTGTATTTATATTTTCAAACTTTTTTCCTCTTATATAATGAGAAATCAAATGATGTTAAACATTGATTGAATATGATTTTACTGAGTGGTCAATCCAAGATAATGCCTGTACCCAAAATGAGAAGAACAAATTAAGCAATATGGGTTACATATGAATAATAAATTTTTACATTTTCCAAATAAAGTTCCCCAATCAGGTAACTACCACAGGGAAATTAACAAAAATTGAGAGGTTTTTCTTGAAAGTAGCATATCATAGTAGAAAATGCATTCATTGATTCTATAGTGAGACAACTAGATTTCTAATATTTTCTTAGCTATGCTTAGTTCACTTAGTATAATTTTATCCTTAAGTTTGTCATCAGTGACATATCTTTACAGTCCTCATACTGACTCTCTGAACTTTTAGTGCTTTTTCCTCCCATTATTAAATAGTATCTCCCTCATGAGGCTTTTTCATTGTTGATCTTAAAAAGTTATTTGTTATTTGTAAGTGCATGGATTGATATCTGGACTCTGTAGTGTTCCACTGGGCTGTGTGTCTATTTTTTTCTATTTTTTAAATTTTACTTTAAGTTCTAGGATACATGTGCAGAACGTACAGGTTTGTTACATAGGTATACATGCGCCATGGTGGTTTGCTGCACCTATCAACCCATCATCTAGGTTTTATGCCCCACATGCATTATGTGTCTATTTTTATGCCAATGCTGTGCTATTTTTGTTACTATAGCTTTTTAGTATATTTAAAAGTCACATAGTGTGATACCTCCAGCTTTGTTATTTTTGGTCAAGATTGCTTTGGTTGTTTGAATTCCACATAAATTTTATAATTTTTTTCTCTTTATTTGAACAATTTCATTGGTATTTTGTTAGGAATTGCATTAAATCTGTAGCTTGCTTGCAGTAGTATAAACATATTACCAATATTAATTATTTCAATAAATGAACATGGAATATGTTTCCATTTGTTTGTGTGATTTTTTCAATTTCTTTCAATGCTTTATAGTCTTTATTGTAGAAGTCTTTCACCTTCTTTGTAAAATTTATTCCAAAATTTTGTATTTTGTGTAGCTATTGTAAATAGGATTGCATTTTTATTTCTTTTTCAGACAGTTCACCATTGACATGTAAAAACGATGCATTTTTGTATGTTGATTTTTGTATCCTACAACTTTACTGAATTTGCTTATTAGTTCTAAGAATTTTTTGTCAAATATTTAGAATTTGCTGTACATACAATGATGTCTTCTGCAAACATGGACAATTTGATCTCTTTCTTTCCAATTTGGATGCCCTTTATTTTTTTCTCTTGCCTGATTGCTCTGGCTAGGACTTCCATTACTATGCTGAATAAAAGTGGTGACAGTGGGCATTCTTTTCTTATTTCAGATCTTAGAAGAAAAGCTTTCAATTTTTTCCCATTTAATATGATATTAACTATGGGTTTATCATATATGGCCTTTATTATATCAGGTACATTTCTTCTATACATATTTTAAGAGCTTTTAGTCATGAAGAGATGTTGAATTTAATCAAATACTTTTACTGTGTCTATTGAAATAACCACCATTTAAAAATTCTATTAATGTGATGTGTCATGTTTATTGATTTGGCTTACATTGAGCCTTATTTGTGTCCCTGGGAGGAATCCAACTCGGTCATGGCGAATGACCTTTTTAGTGTGCTGTTGAATTTAGTTTTGTTGAGAATCTTTGCATTTATGTCCCTCAGGGGCATTGGCTTGTAGTTTTCTTTTTTTGTTGTGTCCTTCTCTGGTTTTGGTATTAAAGTGATGCAGGCCTGGTAGGATGAATTTGAAAAAATTATCTCCTCTTCAATTTTTTTTCTTAAATAGTTCGAGTGGAATTGGTATTAGTTCTTCCTTAAATGTTTTGTAGAATTAAGCAGTAAAGCTATCAGGTCCTGGCTTTTTTTTTGAAAGACATTTTATTTCTGATACAATCTCGTTACTTGGTATTGGTCTGTTCAGATTTTCTAGTTTTTATTCATGATTTAATTTTAGTAAGTTGTATGTGTCCAGAAATTCGTCCATTTCTGCTAGGTTTTCCAGTTTGTTGGCATATACTTCTTCATAATATTCTCTTATGATCCTTTATATTTCTTTGGCATCAGTTTTAATGTGCCCTTTTTCATCTCTGATTGTATTTATTTGAATCTTCCCTATATCTCTTTCTCCCTCTTTAGTTAGAATGCACAGGATTAGCTTGGGAAAGGAAAAGTCTCTTCAATAAATGGTTCTGGGGAAACTGGATATCTATATGCAGAGAAATGAAACTAGAGCACTATCTCTCACCATAGCCAAATATCAAATCATAATGGATTAAAGACTTAAATATAAGATATAAAACTATCAGGAAAAAACATAGGAGAGCACTTTATGTCACTGTTGCAAGCGTAGATATTTTGGATAACACCTCAAAAACTTAGGAAGCAAAAGCAAAAATAACACAAATAAGATTACATCAAAGTAAAATACTTCTGCATGACAAAGGAAATAACAGAGTGAAAGAACACCTTAGTCAATGGGAGAAATATTTGCAAGCTATGCATCTGACAAGACATTACTGTAAAAGTATATAAAGAACTTGAACAAGTGAAGAGCTAAAAACAAATAATCTGAATTTAAAATGGGCAAAGGACTTGAAAAGACAATTCTCAAAAGAAGACATACAAATTGCCAAAAGTATATAGAAAAATGTACATTAACATTACTCAACATCAGTAATCATCAGAAAAATGCAAATCAAAACCACAATGAGATATAACTCACCTTAATTAGAATGGCTATTTTCCAAAACACAAAAAAATAACAAATGCGAGCATTGAGGTGGAAAAAAGGAAAACTCTTGTACACTGTTGGTGAGAATGTAAATTGCATAGCCAGTGGAAACACTCGAGAGTTTCCCCAAAAAATTTTAAAATAGATATACTATGTGAACCTGCAGTCCTACTTCTGGGTATTTATCTAAAGGAAATGAAATCAATATGTTTAAGAGATATCTGCACCCCCATCTTTATTGTAGCACTATTCAAAATCGACAAGATATGGAATCAACCCAAGTGTCTATCAACAGATGAACACAGAAAATGTAGTATATATACACAATAAAGTACTATTTAGTAATAAGAAAAAGAATGAAGTCTTGTTATTTATGGTAACATGAATGAACCTGAAATATTCAGGTGTTTAATAATATTCATGAATAATATTAATGATCGAACCATGAATAGTAAGTTAAATGAAATAAGCCAGGTACAGAAAGAAAAATACTACATGGTCTCAATCATTAGTAAACTCTAAAAAAAGCTGATCTTGTAGAAGTAGAGTAGAATAATGGTTACTAGAGGCTGAGGGGGGCAGAGGAGAGGGGATGATGAGATTTTCATTGTTATCACTGGCACTGTTATCATAGGAGATCACAATTCCATGTTGTTTTGTCCCTGAAGTGGAATAAAATGTGGAGGTATAAGACAGTGATACTGATGATCCTGATGTTTACGTAGGCCCATGGTGATGTGTGTGTCTTTGTCTTTGTTTTTAACAAAAAGTTGAAAAAGTAAAAAAAAAAATAATAAAATGTAACAAAAGAAAAAAGCTTATAGCATAAGTATATAAAGAAAGAAAATATTCTTGTACAGCTATAAAATGTGTTTGTGTTTTATGCTAAGTGTTACTATAGAAGTCAAACATCTAAAAACAATTTAAGTTTATAATGAAAAAAGTTACAGTAAACTGAGGTTAATTTATTATTAAAGAAATAATTATTAAAATAAATTTAGTGTACCGTAAGTGTACTGTATTTATAAAGTCTACAGTACTGTACAATAATGTTCTATGCTTTCTCATTGACTCACCACTTACTCATTGACTTACCTGGAGCAACTTCCAATCTTGCAAGCTCCATTTGTGATAAATGCACTCTACAGGTGTATTTTTAAAAATATTCTATGCTACATTTTCCTGGAGCTTTTCCATGTTTAGATATTTTTAGATGCACAAATACTTGCCATTGTGTCACAATTGCTTATAGTATTCAGTATAGTACAACATTCAGTATAGTAACACGCTGTACAGCAAGCTTTTCCAACCCATGGACCATGGGTCACATGAAGCCCAAGATGCCTTTGAACATGACCAAACACAAATTCGTAAACTTCGCAAAACATTAAGAAAATTTTATGCAATTTTTTTTACCTCTTCAGCTATCGTTGGTTTTAGTGTATTTTATGTAGTGCCAAGACAATACTTCTTTCAGTGTGGCCCAGGGAAGCCAAAAGAGTGGACACCCTGCCAGGTTCACAGCTTAGGAGCAATAGGCTGTACCACATAGCCTAGATATGTTGTAGTACGGTATATGATCTATGTTTGTGAAAGTACACTCTACGATGGTCATAAAAGGTGAAATTACCTAACAACACATTCCTTTGAACGTATCCCAGTTGTCTTGGCATGGTGGCTCATGCCTGTAATCCCAGCAATTTGGAAGGCTGAGGCAGGTGGAACACTTGAGGTCAGGAGTTCGAGAACAGACCTGCTACCATGGCGAAATCCCATCTCTAACAAAAAATACAAAAACTATCCAGGTGCGGTGGGGCACGCCTGTAGTCCCAGCTACTTGGGAGGCTGAGGCAGGAGAATCTCTTGAACCCAGCAGGTGGAGGTTGCAGTGAGCTGAGATCATGCCACTGCACTCCAGCCTGGGTGACAGAGCAAGACTCTATCGAAAGAAAGAAAGAAAAGAAAGAGAGAAAGAGGGGAAGAAGGGAAGGAAGGAAGGAAGGAAGAAAGGAAGGAAGGTAGGAAGGAAGGGAAGGAAACCCAGTTGTTAAAAATTGCATGAATTTTATGTGTTTGTGTATCTATATATATAATACACATCTTTTTCAAAATAATTTTGTTTTCATTAATCTGCTACTTTCTTGCTATTATTTCCAAGCCTCTCTTTCATTAATATAAATATATTAAAAATAGTTATTTCATATTTTGTAATGTTTGAAGTCTTGCAAGTTTGGAATTTGGTACCTGTTTTGTTTTCCCCATACTCTTCATCCGGCTCTCATTCAAAAGTCCTTTTCTTCTTAGATGTTTTGTGATTTTTAGATTGCTTGGAATTTTACCTGTGTCTACTTTTTAAGGTCTGGGTTGAAAGTGCTTTCTCCAGAGAGAATGTGTTTAATTTTGCAATATGTTTGGAATATTAGCAACCTAAGGCCACCTTAAATTGAATCCTTACTGAGGGTTTATTTTGTACTATACAGGACGATCTTAAATGTATTTGTAAAGCTTTGTGAAAGCTGGCTGGCTATTGTAAGATCTCTGGAAAGATTTTGTTTAGCTTTTGTCCAGTGACCAAAATAATACATAGAACTTTTCTTGATTTATTCTGTGTGATGGGATTTCTGTTTGGCATTATTCTGATGGTAGGATCCCATAATGATGGGTTCCAACTTTACAAAGGTCTTTTTATAAGACAGTCAATCTTGGGTAGGCAGTTCAGCTATAAAAATTATCTTTCATGGTATATATATACCACATTTTCTTTATCCAGTCTATTGATAGGCATTTAGGTTGATTCCTTGTCTTTGCTATTGTGAATAGCGCTGCAATGAACATACATGTGCATGTATCTTTGTAATAGAATGATTTATATTTCTTAGGGGTATATACCCAGTAATGGAATTGCTGGGTCATATGGTGTTTGTGGTTCTAGATCCTTGAGGAATCGTCACACCGTCTTCCACAATTGTTGAACTAATTTACATTCCCACCAAAAGTGTAAAAGCATTCCTATTTCTCCACAACCTTACCAGCGTCTGTTGTTCCTTGACATGGAATACTATGCAGCCATAAAAATGAACGAGATCATGCCCTTTGCAGGGACATTGATGAAGCAGGAAGACATTATCCTCAGCAAACTAACGCAGGAACAGAAAACCAAACACCACATGTTCTCACATGTAAGTGAGAGCTGAACAATGAGATCAAACGGACACAGGGAGAGGAACATCACATGTCGGAGGGGTGGGGTTGGGGGAGGGATAGTGTTAGGAAAAATAGCTAATGCATGCTGGGCTTAATACCTAGATGATGGGTTGATAGGTGCAGTAAACCACCATGGCACACTTTTACCTGTGTAGCAAACCTGCACATCCTGCACATGTACAGGATGTGTAAAATTAAAAGTCAAAGTAAAAATTAAAATTAAAATTAAAAATTAAAAAAATACACACTTCAAAAACTTATCTTTCAAATGAAGGCAAAATAATAGTAAACTGAAACACAATTTTCAGTTGTTATATTGGAGATAGAACATTACTAGCCAGGTAGCAATATATACATCTGATATGTCTTTGATCCTGCATTTCTAATTTTTAGAATTTATAATGTAGATATACCTTAACACATACAAAATGGCAAATGAACAATGTTATTCTTTGCAAAAATGTAACAAAATAGTCAAATATTGGAGGATTGTTAAATCATGTGATTCCATACACACGATGAAAAACCATGCATGAAAAGAATGGAGAAGGATTTTATGTAGCAATATGGAAAGCCCCCAGAATTTATTAGGGATGAAAATGAAGTTTATAACAGTATATATAGAATGATATATTTTGTCTAAATATGCAGGAAAATTAAAAGGTAGATTTAATTTTTTTGTATTTGTATAAATAAATGACAAGAAGGATGCACATGCACACAAAAAAAATCCAAAAGCTATGTATGTGGGGAGTGAAAATTATTTCAATGTGGTCAAAAAACCGTGGAAGAGTTTCCACGGTTCACATTTTGAGTAAAATTTATATTTTTTAACCTGTAAATATGTAAGAAATTTAAATAATTGAAAAATGTATGCTTTAGGTTTTATGTACTTTCACTTCTTTTCCATCAGCATCTAATCCACCAGACTGTCAGAAATAGAAATCACCTAAAAATCATTTAAAGTAATGCAGACTTATAAAAATAGAAACCTATAAATTGACCCTCTCTGAAAAGAAGAATATAGATTTATATTTGTTTATATTTACATGTAGAAATAGTTGGAAGGATACACAAAAATAAAAAATATTTACATATGGTAACTAATTATATCAATTGTTTCCCCCGAGTCATAAATATTATCACAAAAACAGCTGTTATTTCTTTTCTGTGTGTGTTTATGTGCATACATATAATGCATGTTTATATGTGTATATGTGGAGAGAGATTATACATATACATATACAATCTAAATAATTATATGCATAATATTTTTCCTGAAAAAGATTTATATTAGGTATTGTTTTTCTCTTAATTATATTATGAAAATAATTCCATGAAAATACTTCCAAGACAGTGCAGAATATTTTAATATCTAGATGTATTTTTTATTATTAATTCAAATGATTCCCTTTGCTAGGAATTTAAGTTGTTAATATTTTTAAGTTACTGAATTGTTACAGTGAACATAATTGCATGTTGTTCCATTTTCAGGTCATATTATTATTATTATTATTAATTTTCTTATATTCTTTCTGGAACAGTGGGAAACATAAATAAAATATTTGGTACAATAGTCTTTCTAGAAAGACTATTAGAATTTTTTATTTTCTTCTATATATTCTTTGTTAGGCCATAAGCTCATGAGGAAAGAGGTTATGAGAAATCTTCATTTCTGTATTCTTAAAAAACAGTGTCTGCTTTATAAAGGTATTTAGTGGATGTTTAATGAATAAGCGGCCACATTCTTTCTAACTTCTATAAGCAAGATAAACAGCCACTTGTGCTCTCTGCCCTAGGAACATAGGTGCATGTGTGAATATTTTTGTGTAATGTACACATATGTGTGTATATATATATGTAAAAAATTATACATATGTATGTGTGTGGGTGTATATATATATAATCTTACTCTATTCTGGTATAGAACAAGGAACAGGTACAAGATTATTTACTGTTTCTTTGGATTTCATTAATTTTTGACTCATAACCTTAAATGCTTTGAGCTTTATGAGTATTAAGTCAAACACTAATAAAAGTAATTATTCAAACATTATACACATGCTATGTTTCATTTTAACCCCCGTCCAAAAAAAAAAACAAGTTTTTCCCTTGAAATATTTTTTTTCCTTATACTGAAAATTGCATTAACTTTCACTTATAAGTTTTAACATCTCTCTTTTTTCAGATATCTTTGCTTAACTTTCAAACAATTGCTTTAACTAAATTTCTCTCAGTACAACTACAAAATCTAAGTAGCCTAGCCAGGGCACAGTTATGTGGCTAATAACCAATGTCTGAGCAAAAACAACCATTCATCTTTCAAAGTCTAACACTGTACTTTCTTAGGACAAAAGGGGAATTCGTTTTAAATTCAAACTAAATTATTGTTTGTCAGAGAAATTTATTACATTTTGAAGTACCATAAGATAAGCATATTTCAATATAGGCTGCAATTTCTTTTTTGCAAGCCAGTATTTATTTAACACTATTTTGCTTTCTCTGTGCATATTTCTGGCTTCTCCTCCCAAGCTGTTTGCTGTTTTATAACAAATGAAAATATGTTTGTGGAAATTGCATATAAAACTGTTTATTGAGACTTAAATCTTCTGTGGCTGTTGTTTTTCCCTCAAAGCTCCCAGTTCTAGTTCTCTCTCTCTCTTTCTCTCTCTCTCTCCCTCTCTTTGTCTCTCTCTCTTTTTGTGTGTGTGCATGTTTAATATAATTAAATTTCTATATCTTATACACCCTTGGTCTATCATTCATTCCGAGTTGGGTTACGACAATGGGAGGTAAGTCAGTTTTTTAATGCACCTAATGCACCTGAACATATAAGTAAAGAAAGAAGAATTTTGTGCTGATCTGAGAGCATTTATATTTAACTATATGTAAGAATAAAGATAATTTTTGACACTATATTGTTCATAATTTAAGTTTGGTTGCACATGAAGACTTAACGGTCTTTAAAATATTTGCCATTATTTTAATGGCAAAAACTGCAATTACTTTTGCACTAACCTAATGGAATGTTACTATTTTCTGAAGGTAAGTCCAGGTATAAGCAAAGTAGGGCTGTACAGCATTGAAGAATAGTCAGTCAGATTGCTGAGCAATCTGATCCTGAGTAGAGTCTTTGTCCAGTACTCGCTATTTGTATTAGCCAGTTCTCACACTCCTATAAAGAACTACCTGAGACTGGGTAATTTAGGAAGGAAAGAGGTTTAATTGACTCACAGTTCTGCAGGCTGTACAGCAGGCATGGCTGGGCAGGCCTCAGAAAACTTACAATCATGGCAGAAGGGTGAAGGGGAAGCAAGCATGTCTCCATATGGAGGAAGGAGAGAGAGAAAGAGCAAATGGGGAAGTGCTACACACTTTCAAACGAACAGATCTTCAGAGAACTCACTACCACGAGAACAGGAAGGGGGAAATCTACCCCCGTGATCCAAGCACCTCCCACTAGGTCCCTCTCCCAACATTAGGGATTACAATTCAACATGAGATTTGAGTGGGGACATGGAGCCAAACCATATCACTATTGTTCACTCATTCATTCTCTACAAACCACCTATCAAAATCCCCATTTTTTAGCTGTGTAGTATTTTATGTAAATATCTATAATATAACTACAGATACATGTATAAATTTTAGAATAGTATTAGATTTATAGAAAAATTGTGAAGATAGTAGAGTCCATGTATTCCTCACCTCCAGTTTCTCCTATTATTATCTTATATTACTATGGTGCACTTGTCATAAATAATGATCTAATATTGATAAATTGTTATTAACCAAACTCTATAATGTATTTGAAATTTATTAGTTTTTTTCTCCTTCCTCTGTTTCAGGGTTCCATCCAGAATACCACATTTAACTGTTATTTTTCCTTAGGCTCCTCTGGTTTGTACAGGTTTCCTAAACTTTCTTTGTTCTTGATTACCTTAACCGTTTTGACGATCAGATATTTTATGGAATAATCCTATTTTCAGAAGCCCTCAATTTAGTTTCCCTAATGTTTTTCCCATAATAAAACTAAGGCTATGAGTTTTGGGAAGAAAGACCACAGATATAGAGTGCCATTCTCCACACATCCTGTCAATTATACATAATATCAACATAACTGATCCCTGACAATATCAATCTTAATCACCAACCTGAGGGTTGTCATGTTTCTCCACTGTAAAGTTACGTTTTTTCCCTTTCTATCCTGTCCTCTTGGGAGAGAAGTCACCATGTACAGCCCATACTAAAGGAGTGGAGAGTCATGCTCCATTTCTTGAGAGTGGAGTATCTAATTTATTTGGAATTCTTTTGCATTGGATATTTGTCTGTTTGCTCCTATTTATTTAATATAAATTTAAATCAAATGTAATTAAATTCAGTATACTTTAATCAAATCTATTTAATATAAATGAACCGTTTAATACATAGTTAAATATAACTGTTTGGACTAATTTATATTTATTTTATACTTTGTGTTATAACACTGAATTTTTACTTAGTCTGTTGCACAAACTGCTCCAGCTTTGGCCATTGAGAACACTTATGTCCCTTTTTGATACACCCATCATTATGGGATTTTTAAAATCATTTCTTACTTTCTGGAGCTATAAGATACTCTACTATTATCTTGTCTATTACATTCTCCACACCAGAAATTTGATATTTTACCAAGTTGCCTTGTTTCCTTTTTTTTTTTAGCAATTAATATTAGAATCAAATATCTGGGCACTGAGTTTGCTTGTTGTTAGAATATCAGCATGTTATTGCTTCAGTGAGCAGAGCTAGGAAATACGTGTGTGTGGGGAGAGAGAGAGAGAAAGAGATAGGTGTGAAGGGACTCAGCAGAATGGGCGAGGGGCATATGCCAGTCTGAGCAAATGAAGGTTTATGCCACACTTCATCTTTGCAGTTAATCTGTGAGGCTGCTGAGAAACCAGCCTGTGATTCTCCTGTCGCTTCAGCAGGAGACATATGCTGCATATCACTAAATATTACACCCCAAATGGCAAGACATTGTGAAACAATGGCTCTTATTTTTCCTCTTAACCCACAGAGCAGTTCATGTGAAAGAGTTTTGGTGATTTGATATGAAAAGGAGTTCCATGTTGTGTGAAGAGGGATATAAAATTCAGAGGAATAGAAAATATCTTCTCATGCTGCTCTGTGGTGCTTGTATGGAATCTAGTACACATGTGACATTAAGGTAGGTTAGATAGCGTGGTTATAGGCTCTCTTAAAGAGGAACAAACTTACCAACTAGATGGAGAGAACAAACCACTCAACAGTGGCCAAACCACATCCTGGGCTTGTGGTTAGAGCATCCTGCAGCAAGGAGGTAAAAGAACAGAAGGGAAAATCCCCAAATTCATGCGAGTGCAGAAACCTATGATTAGTATACTTGGGCTGACCTATGCTCATTATAATAACGAAAACCACATCATTAGGTGGAGAATTAAAATGCTAATAAGACATATGAGGTATATACTAGCATGTACAACAATAGCACATGGGCATTCAGGAGACCACCCACAATACGCTTAACAACAATGCATATTTCCACCCCTTCACAAGTAATCATGTAAGACTCCTGTAAAAGGAGTTTCTCCAGTGTCAGTTGGTGTTGTCTCATTGTGGAGCAGCCTACTGTGACCCAGCAGAGTGTAGTTTCGCTTTGCAATGAAGTTTCCTTGCCTACCTTTACTTTAGACTCTCTCTCAAATTCTTTGGTGCAGCGAAGTCAAGAAACTGAACCAGCCCACTAACAACTTTAAGCACATTCTTTTACTCTATATATATTAAGAACATTCAGTGGTCCAACCACTGTGGATACAGGGATGAAAATGGAGAGCTCTTGTACCCAAAACTCTCTGGTAAAGGATAAAGAGTGAAGGTCCATGTAAAAAATAATAACAATTGCAATGCAGTCCCTCTAATAGACTTATGAGCAAAAAACCATGAGAACTTGGTAAAAGAAGTTTAACTTTAACATTTTAGTTGTGTTTTGAGACAAAAAGAAACATTATAGTGACGATGTTCTAGACATTAAAGTAGACAATTTGCATATGCTAAA
The DNA here is from genome assembly GCF_028885655.2 of Pongo abelii. Lineage (NCBI taxonomy): Eukaryota > Metazoa > Chordata > Mammalia > Primates > Hominidae > Pongo > Pongo abelii. The sequence continues at coordinate 83,998,428 of NC_071994.2, forward strand.
TAGCAAGCTCCTGGTAAAACAGCTATCAACTGAAGTAGGATTTCAAACACAGACTTAAACAGTGCTATGTCATTATACCACACTGCTTCCAATAACTATTGTGTGCTGAGTTATAGTATTCCAAATGGAAAGAGGTTACCCTGGATAAGAAAATCCCAAAGCACTCACTTAGATGTTCTCCTGGCCTTTGAAGGGACTTCCTGAAGGTACAGTTGGTGTAAGATCAACCATTGGTCCTAGGTTTCCTATAATAAAATACTTTCTAATATTCATAACTACCAACAAATTGAAACCTCTTTCTCATAAAGGAATAAGACTTCCTGCTGCTGAAAATTTTCAAGTGGAGATGTGATGACTGGTGAGTCAATGATGCAAATGGCCTAGACTCCTTTCAAATTCTATTATACTGCTCATCAATGAAAAAAAAAGTCCATGTGAGAAACATTAAGACAAGCTCAAAAGTGGTATCATACATGCACAGTGACATTTAAATAAAAGAAAGCTTAGAAATCACCAAGTTCAACTCCATCTTTTATTACAAACTTGAAGAAGCAAGGTAAATAGGCTAAAAGATATGCCCATGACCAACTCTATTCTGTTAGCACTATCACAACCAAATCCTGGATATAGGGGCATAAGTCAGTCAGTATTTTAAGAGAATAAGAAAAGGTTCAAGGCTAGGAATATTTGGTGTAGAAAGACCTGGTATGTGGATGTCACAGTAAGGAGTTATGGAGAGACAGAAGGTTCTGGTTTAGTGGGAAGGCACTTGGTACATAAGAATTAATTTTTAAAAAGAAGAAAAGATGATCAAAGGGATACCATGTTTTAAAACTAGCATTTTAAAAAATTAGCTAACCTTTACCACTCATTCTGACCACGTCATGTTTGTATTTAGAACTCAGCATGTCAATGTAGAGGCAGAAAAGCAATGCCTTAATTTACGTGCTATAAAGCTCTCTATTGAAATGGTCATGAGGTGTTCATATATTAAACACATGCATGAGAAACTCTGCCAAAGACTGAGAAATGTCATGGATTTTCTTTAATGTGAAAATGCTCCAGTCCAAAGCCAAAGCTATCCATAGGTATTATAGATCATGTGTAGTATCTCATGTAAACTCAAGGTATTAATTTTGGATGCAAAACTGAGGACTAGCATATTTCCATAAATTTTATACACAATTGAATGATGCATTGATTAGAAAAATATTACTATAAGTAGAAAAGTATACCATATCAAAACAACTTAATATCTTGGCAAACAATTTACTCAATTAATTTGATATAATAAATACTTTCTCACTGAGAACTACCTCTGTAATCTTGAGCACGTTGTTTTACCTCTCAGAATTTTTGTTTTCCTCTTAGTAACTTAAAATATATTTTACTTGCCTATTATTAATTGCTGAAATCAATTAACAAAACACATTTTTATTATTCTTTAATATTTCTATTTTCTAACAAATAATCGAGCATCTGAATAAATAACACATGCTGTAATCAATATTTGGAATATAAATATAAATAATGTACATATAACCCAAGTAAATGACCCCAGAACAGTGAAAAGCACCTAGTGAGCACTCAAATGATTTTGACTATATGGTTCATATAATAGTTTCTAAGTAAATGTTTTTCAGTTGAATTATGAATTTACAATGATAATCATTACAATAATAATTCTACATTCTTCTATGTTTCTTCTATAATAAAACACTGGCGATTAGACAAGTGGGAAGTCAGTAACTGATGATTAAATTTTATATACTGCTTTACCATTCACTGAGTACTGTCCCTTACATTATTACATTTGCTATTCACAAACATCTGTGGTGTTAATGTTTGTCATACTTTCTATAGTTTAGACAAAGACATTTAAGCTCAGAGAAGTTAACTGGGTGTTTCAACAGCACCTAGTTAACAAGTTGCAGACTTCAGGTTATCTGAATCTCAAAGCTGATTGTTTCTTTCTAACCCAGGGTGTCCCCCCGATAAACTGCATTATACTCAAAGAGGACTCCATGTAGAAAGTGGGACTTAAGTGATGTCTATAATTTTGCAAGGGATAGTGGAGAGGATAAAAGGATGATTCCAGTTTATATAATAATTAGATATAATAACTGAGTGGTAACTACATCTGGTCTAAAGTTATTATAGTTGTGCATTGTTCATTTGTCTCTAGAACTAAGTAAAGATTGCCATTGGTGCCTTCTACTCACTTGTCTTAATTATCCCCAGGAGAGAAAATGTAATTGGAGATGATAAAATGTTTACTTTAATTTCACTTGTTTGAGGTAATCAAATCTGGCACCGAATGCATTTGTGTGTCTTTCTTTAATGATTCCCACCTCAAAAGATCTCTATTTCTCTCTATCTTTTTGTGTTAAGACTATTAACATGTTAAGTGCACAGTTACTGCTTGATGGAACAAGGCTCCAGACAGTCTGAGTTGAGAAAAAACAGCACAGTGAATTAGTTGCCACAAGATACTGTTGATCAAATGGTAGGTAACTGGGGATAGTATTAAATTAAAGGGGAAAAAAGTCAATAAAGGAAGAGGAGGGAGTACTTCAGAAAGGATTTCATAGTACAAAGTTTCAATAGAGGTGTGGACGGTTTCTTTAAGGTCTTAGACTGACATAATTTTGAAATAGGTAATAACTTACAGAAAAAAAAGAAAAGAGAGAAGAAACATTTTCTTAGGTCATATAAATGACACAGTTTATACTATTTGTATTCCCTTATAGAAAGCAGAAGTCTCACTTAAAAGTGCACATTTAAAGAGAAGTATTTATACATGTCAACACATTGATTTAGTTTTAAAACCTTAATCTGTCACTAAAATCCTCAAAATGGTCATAGAATAATATCTTATTATAACAGTATTTAACATTAAATATAAATTGTTATTTTAAAAAAGTTCTCATTTAATACATTTTGTGTTCTATAAGTCTCCTTTTGGAATTCAGAATTCTCCATGTTTCAGTAAGGTAAACCTCTTTTACTTATTTTGTAGTTTTCAAAGAAAAGTAGGTTTACCTGCTTCCTTATTATTTACAGTTCAGAGGAAAGACTTTTACTCTACTTGGAAAGTTATTTGAGGGCTCTATTTGGGGTTTTTTATCAGATAATAAGACTTCAGGCTTTTCACACCCTTAGGCGATACACCCAAGAGATAAGATATCCTAGACAAGAACTCTGAAGAGAATTTTGAGCTATTATACCAAATGAGCGTGAGATGAGCTGGACAGGGAGACTTCTAAATCCCTCCCAGAGGTTTTGCTTTCATAAGAAAATCTTGCAATTTAAAAAGACAAGCCTTTTACACTTAGAGAGCTCCTTGTGACTGGAAACAATATTGGTATCAAGATCTTGTTATTACACAAAAAAAGACTAAATCATTTGGGGAATAGATTAACTGCTATAATAAAGTTAAGCCTTTTTCCTTGGGCTCAGCTCTAAACGCCAAGTTAAACAAGCAAACAAACAAAAGAAAACAAGACAGGAAGAGAAGTACAACTTAGGTCTAGGTCAACTAATATTGAATTTCTGATTCTATAATCTATGAAAGTCTAAAGCTCTGTGATTTCTTCAGATCTCTCATATTTAAATTCCCCATAGCTCTTCTTCAGAACTCTCTTTGCCAAGTGTTAATCATGTTCCTTAGCAATAGCCCTGCTCAAAATTAAGCCTATTGTCCAATGTTAACATAATGCTTTCACACCATGCAGCATATGCTTTCTTACATCTTATGCAAGTTTAAGAGTTTCATAGAGAAGCACCAAATCAAGATTATACAGTTTCTGTGACCTTTCTGTCTTTCCCTCTCTTATCAGAATTCCTTTCTCTTTCTTCGGTTTGTCTCCACTAAACAAAGTGTTTTCCTTTTCTACTTAATCCAGGAATTCAGGCCCTTTCCAATTTAGGACCCAGACAAGGAAAGCATATTAAAGAACGAAGAACTTTCAATTAAATAGCCTTTGCAGTGCTTCCCAAATGTCTGACCATATTGGAGCATGTGGAAAACTATATATGTTCACTACTATGTGATCAATCAACAAGACTCTGGGAACCTAATTTGAATGACTTGAAACCTCCAACCACCAGAGCACTGAGAGAACCAGCACTCCAGCACATCTGTCAATCTTTTGAGACTCAGCCACAGGCTCAATCAGATATAGTGTCTACTCAGATTTCGGCTACAGCCTCCACAGGAAACTGATGTAATTAAAAAAGACAAAAGAGAAAGAGAAAGAGAATGGCTACATACTTGATGGAAGGACATGTTAGGAATTATTAAGGCATATCACCAGATACCATTTATGCAGAAGAAAATCAACTATTACAGAATTTTGAAGCTGAAAATGAGAACATTTAAATATTTCAATTATACATAAATTTTCATCTCCAATCCAGCCTTCTCTTTTAAGCTCCAACTTCTTACCAAATGGCTCCACTTAGTTTTTCCTCATATTTTTTAAACTTTATTTGTACCAAACTTATATTATCATTTTTCTCGCAAAAGTGCTTTTTCTGCAAGTATTTCCAACCTCAGAGAATGGTGACATCAATCACCCAGGTGCACAGACCAGCAGGCTGACCTGCTATTTTTGCCATCACTCTAAAACATCCAGTAAGTATTAAGTTACTCTGTTCTTCTACGTGCTTCTTTAATTCCTCCTCTTCTTTCCATTCCTTTTCTAGATACCAGTACAAGCTATAATTGGCTCTCATCCCAACTACTACCACATCCTCTTATTTGGTCTTTCTACATTTACTCTCTTTATACCATTTTCCACAATACAACCAGAGTTATTATAAGAAGGAAACATGATCATGCCATTCACAGTTTGAAATTTTTCAATGACTTCCCGTTGCTCTAAGATAAAGTCCAAAACCTTTTGAGTGGCTTCTGCAGTCTTCCACAATCTTGTTGCTTTCTAACCTTTCAGCAAATTTTCCCTACATTTACCTCCATCTAGCTCTGCTAGACTTTTATTCAGCTCCTCAAGTATACTACATTTACCCCTGACAAAGGATGATGAGGCTAATATTCAGCATCTGAGGAAATTAAAAAGCTGAATGTTTGCTTCTTCTAGTAAGGCATTGATATGCTGCTTAGGTACAGATTTTCTGAGAAGACCAGAACGCTGATGTTATGTAGGGTTGTAGGAATGTGTAAAATTCAGGGATTTGTGGATTTTCAGGGGCCAACATTGGTTGATATTATCTGTAAATATTTAATAGTTGGGTGGAGCTAGTTTTGATTAGTTGGCAGCCAAAAGAGTTTTAATTGAAATGTGTTTATGACTGATTTCTGACTTTTAATTGTGAGGAACTGACATTGATTTGTCAGCTTGTGAGAATGTATTCACTGAGCTGAGTTGTCCTCAATGATTGATTGAAAGAGTTTACATCATATTTCTGATGGCTACTTGATACCAGGGCTATAGATAAATAGGTGGTTTTTTTTAAGGGTGCGGGGATTTATTTTATTTTGATTTTCCCTATTCTTGTCCTTATTTGCTTAGCACCTGTTTATGTTTTAAGATTCGGCTTATGCGTTACTTCTTCAGGAGTGGCTGTCCTCACTAACTGATTATGTCACCCTGCTAAATGTCCCTATTTCATTCTTTCCTCCTGTTCCTAAGAAATATAATATTGTAAACTACTGTTTCTCTTTCTCTCTTGCCTGCTAGGAATATAATCTCCCTTATGAGAGAAGCCATATCTTTCTTGTTTACCAATGTACATTTATTCTTATCTGTAGGAAATGTGGGTTAGAAAAAGGCTGCAATTAGCCAACAGTTATGCCCCAGATCACACAGATTTATTTCAATTCCATATCTTCTGACACTAAAACCAATGCTTCTTCCACTATATGCCAAGTGCCGCTTACAAGTAATGTTAAGAAGAAAATGACAAGAGCCTCTGAAATCTTGTTTTAAAATGCATTCTCATTTTTCTACTGAAGCTTGGATATTTTCTCTTAATACCGTTACCAACCTTCTTCAAAGCAGAAGAAAAGTACCCTTTGTAAAACTTTAAGCAGTGAGTAGCCACTATATCTCTCTAATATATTGTGCTGTTAAATTATTACATTATTATAGCAACAATGAGATATGCCAGGGAATGATGGAATGCCAACCAGCTTCTATAAACAAGAAATATATACTTATATTCTGTGAAGGAAGTCAGTCAAGCAGAGACTTGTCAAATAACTGACAGTATAACAACTTTCACTGAAAGCTGATGGCCTTGTGACATTATTTAGAGGATGCTCTATAGATATTTTCACTTTTATTATTTTCCTTATTGTGGGGAAAATTTGAATCCCAAATATGTAGTCCCGTTGTGTGTTATTTGAACATTCACTGAGCATCCCCATCTATTATGGCCAATGCTGATAAATAAGTAAAGGTTATGTCAAGTGTGGGCTTATTTTTATTATGTAGAACTTTGTTTTCCTTTTTTTACTAATTTATGTGGTACAATTTTATTTCACTTGTTAGGAATGGCCGTGATTAAATACTTCATCCAGAATTTCCCAAAAACACTTTTCTGAGTATTTCTGGTTTCAAGATGGAAGCTTAAGCCTGTACACATGAAGGTTTTGATATATTAAGGCTCAAGTCGAAGTACATAATACATAAACTCGCAAAAGAGGCCAAGATGTTTTACCAAAAGGAACTGATCCTTGTGGAATAGAGAATCAAAAAGATATACTAAAAGCACTTTTTGCTATTCAAAGGGAAAGAGATTTTTTCAAATGAGCTTTATTGGTGAGTGTGCAGAAATGTCAAAATTATATGACATGGTTTGTGTTCTTGAAGGCTCGATTTTATCCAATGATAGGTGATTTAAGGAAATTATTATTTATATTCAAACAAAATAAATAAAGAACAGGCAATATCTTACAAATGTTTGCTTCAGGACATGTCTTTACACTTCTCTGCTGTGTTTCTGGACTAGAGCACTTTGAGAAGCATTGCAGTAGAGTTGATGTTTATCCTTTTTTTTCTTCAGCCTATATTCTTCAAGAACTTGAATTTTAAGCAGAAATAGCTGTATTTATGAAGTCTGTAAGAGTCAGGGAAACAAGAAAATTATATTTTGTTATACTGCATATGGGTTTGAAAACCTTTGATGCTGAACATTGAAAAAGATACTACCACAGACATTAGAAATGAAAGGGGCAGTTTCCCAATGCTTGCTAAAATAATAACAGATATCAATAATAGCCAGATACATTTTTTATCACAGCGAATAAGATACCCCATAAGAATTTTCTGAACTGATTATGGAGATGTCTTGAGCTTCTCCAACTCTGTAGTTGAGGATAAAGTCATAGCAAAACTTTTTTTTAAGGTTTGCTTTTTTTATATATCAAAAATTTTATTAAAATATTAAAGTAAAATTTTTGACTTCACTGAGTATTTCATGAGTATGCATTTTCTAATTTGAGTATATTTCAATAAAAGACACTGTTGAAGACATTGCAGAGCAGGTAGGTTTCAAATTAACCTGCTGAGGTAAAAGGAGTTAATCTCTGCTGACAGTTTCCTAATACTTTATACTTATAATTTAGAAGTTAAAACAATTCGAGAAAATATCCAAAAGATTGCAACAGCTCCACTCTAATGCAATGCTCCACTTACTGCATCTAATGTGTAATATGCCCACCCAAATAAGTGATCTAACCCTTTGTTGCCTATGATATAAAGCCATATAAATAATTAATACTTTAATAAAATGAACCTTTTACATCACTGGGGTAACAATCATTACATAATCTCCCCAAACTCTCCAAACTCTCTCTTTTTTTTTTTTTTTTGAGATGGAGTTTCACTCTTGCTGGGATTACAGGTGCCCACCACCATGCCCAGCTCATTTTTGTATTTTTAGTAGAGATGGGGTTTCAGCATGTTGGCCAGGCTGGTCTTCAACTCCTGACTTCAGGTGATTTGCCCGCCTTGGCCTCCCAAAGTGCTGGTATTACAGGAGTGAGCCACCATGCCCAGTCATCCCCAAACTCTCAAATGTAATCTTTGCTGACCTTGGCAATTTCAACTGTCTATAGATCTGTACCATTACTTTATGAGGCCAGTAACATTTTCTGAATTGGCAAAGTTAGTTTTCCAGAAGTTTTTGTCACCAACACACTTTAGTCATGTCCCGGAATTTAGGTGTTTTATTCTGAGTTTAATATGTAATGACTTCCTCCTTAGGTACTTCAAGCTCCCTGGTAAAGAACAGGCTAAATCCGAAGAAATGCTTTATCTTTGCAACTATAATGCTAAAACCTTCTTTCTCCTCTAATTCAGAACTATGAGCCACATATTGTGTCCCAGAGAAAGGCCAAGAGCAAATCATAATGCTGGATGAAGAGGACAAGATGCTCCATGATGAAACAAAGACAGCCCTGTTCAGAAAGAGATCCACTTACTAGGCTTCTTTCCATGACCCTAAGGATTCACAAGTTATCCTGGAGGTGGAGCTACAAAATGGAGGCTACAACATAGTCCAGGAAATGTGACACAACTGTCTTGCAGTTCGAATTTATATTGTTCATGTCTCTTTATTCTTTTGAAAAAAAATAGTATGTCTGTAGGGCTAGAGGGAGCATTATACATTTAGATTGAAAAACATGAAATTTCTCTTTTGTAGGAAACTAATGACCACACATCAATATATAATCTGAACTAACATATTTATTTAGTGGTGTTTAACCATTCATTCTGTTAGTATTTAATTTTAAAAAACAATAATTAAGCAAGTTCTTTTTTGTTAGGCAATGTATCTGACATTATGTAAAATTAATAAGACTAAGGTCCCAATCTTAGTAGCTTACAATCTTGTGAACATAACAGTGTGACTAGTGCTAAGTTAGACATGGGCATCTGCTTCTATGAAACCAGGAACGGTGATGGTGCTTAATTCAGATTGGTGAGGTCATAAAATTCTCTAGAAAGGACACCAGCCAAATTTGAAAGAGAAAATATTACATTAGATATTTGAGGAAGAAATATCTACACACAAAAATCTGTGAACTTACAGAGGCTTAAAGAATTGATAAATATTTTAGGGACTACAGATAGTTTAATGACTAGTGCTTATGAAATACTGTAAAGAATGAGAATAGTCAGCACGGTGTATTAGCTATTTATTACTATGTAACAAATTACTTAAGAGTTTAAAACCACATTTATTATTTTACAGGTTTTGAGGGTCAGGATTTCGAAGCATGTTAGCTGGATGGCTCAAGGTCTCTCATAAGTTGCAATGTTGCTGGATAATTTGAATACTGGACTGGGGCTGGAAGATTTACCTTCAAGAACGATCATTCACATGGCTGTTCTTTGAGAGAGAGAGACCAAGATGGAAGCATGGAAGCCTCGGTCTTTTATACCCTAATCTCATAAGTGACTTAACATCACTTCTGCCATACTTACACAGACAAATCCTATGTGGAAGAAGACAAAACAAGGGTATGAATTGCAGGAAGTGATGATAATTGAAAGTCATATTGAGGCTGCCTATCATAGAAGGTAACATGTAGTAAAAGAAAGACACAAAGTGAAAATTACAAAGTAAGGCGTATATAAATTACTAGATTGAAAACAAACAGCTTTCAGCAAATGTACACATTTGCTTTTGCATTTTCAACTTATTCAAAATATATATCCTTGACTTTTGTATCTCAAATTTACACCTAGACCAGTTTTATAAGAATGAAGAAAAGTGTGGAAAATTAGCCATTTTCTCCAACAAGATCTTATTCAGTTGAACTGTGACAATCACTTGCTTCTATAGAAACAGAAGCTTAAATGGATAGTCATGATTATTCAGCCAATCACTTCATAGTACAAGTGAGAGAACTTACGTTTATGTGCAAATTCATATCTACAGCTCATTAATTATCTGTGCTGAAATAAAATTCCATCCTGAGCCCCTGCCCTACTTTATATCTTCTGCCCTGCACTGCCTTCTTTATAGCCATACATTGCAGGATTGTCCAACTGAGTCTGCATATTTTTCACTGTCTATAGAGTTGTGCTGTTCAACAAGGTAGCCACTAGGGTACATGTGATTATTTAAATTTCAGTTTAAATTTATATGTATTAAACACAATTTTAAAAATATCAAGAATTCATGTCCCCCATTGTACTAGGCACATTTTAAGTGCTCAATAGCCACATATGGCTAGAACTGCCATATTGGACAGTAACAACATAGAACACCTCCATCATCACCAATAGTTTTATTGAATAGCACTGATCTGTAGTACATCTCAAATTACCTTTCATTTTCCCTATGAGATATGATAGACTGAATACTATGATTCAGTCAAATCCAAACATTTTTCCTCTTATGCTTAAATATCTGTGATATAGGTTAGACTGTGGCATTTAAGGGATAATTAATTTTGAAAGGCCACGATGAAAATTTTAATTGGTTGTTCCACATCCTTTATAAAAATATCCATGACTATTTAATTAAACTTCAGGAACAATTAATTAATTAGACCACAACTGAAGGGAAACACTTTATAAGAACAGAGCTCTATTCTTTGCAATGATTTTGTTTTGGTTTGGTTTATGTTGAAAAGCCTAATGACTAAGAGAAATTAAGTGCAGTACTACATTTTCCTTAGTCTGGGCTTTTCTATCTGTTTCCTAAGCTTTTATAAAAGCCACCTATTTGGTTGTCCTGCTTTCATCCTACCCCACTATAGTTCACCCTCATGACTAGCAAATTAATTTTTCTAAAACACTAATCTAATCAAGTCCTTCCTCTTAATAACGTATTGAATCATTGATAAAATATAACTCCTTAACACGCTACAGAAAGGTCTGCATAAGCAGAAATCAATCCACCTCTCTATACCTGTTTCCCACCATACTTCCAAACTCATCATCCTTTTCTTTTCCTTATTTCCAAAACTCATAAAGCCCTTCCTTCCTTTTAAGGCCTTGCATATGCTATTGTTTTTCTTCCTTTAAAAAATCCATATATATTCTCTAAGACTCAGCTCAAATTTTACTACTACATACACTTTATTGGACAAAGTTAATAAGCTGTTCTTTGTGCTGTCTCAGTTATAACACATAAACCAAGAAATAATTATAGTACTTTCTAACTTACATCAAACTGTCTCCACCTTCTGCCATTCTATACGCTTTTAAATAATAACTATTGATTAATGACTGTGAATAGCATTTATCACAGTGCCAGCCCTAAAACTTAGTTTGAAAATGAATAAATAGATGGACAGATAGATAGTTGGATGGATGAGTGAATGAATGAATGAATGAATACACAAGTACAGATAAGCAATCCAAGAGAAAAAATCTAGGGTATATTATGCTTTAATGAACACTAATTAGTAGTGAGCATCAGTTGGAATCTCTTCTATGTTGCGGTGAACAGTACTACCTCAAACTTCATGGTTATAGCCACAAGTTTCAGGAAATAATATAATAAAAACATGATTGAATCTTGCTGCTCCTGCTGAATGAATGACAACTGGACATCTGGTCTATGCTTGTCAAACTGGCTGTTCCCAATAAAATTTAGATCTGAAATTAGAAAATCTCACGTTTGGTTTCACTCTTCTTTTGAAAAATGAAGGTAGATACATTACCAAATGAAGCAAGGACTGATTTCTTTTATAAGTAATTAAAACAGCCCCAAATAATATAGCATCCATTTAAATAGATTCATTTAAAGAAATGAAACAGTATCATAAAAAGCTTCTGCTAGTTCTTTAATTAAAAGATTCTTAAGAAGAGCTTTTTAGACATCTGCATTGTCTCACTTCACCAATCTCAGACTCAATCTCTTATCTTACATTTTCTTCTTTTAATGCTACATTATTTCTGTAATTATTTCTCTATTTATTTTTGTCCAATCTTATATTTCTTGGTGCTTTCTTTATTCCCAGGTGTTTCTATGAGAAGCCTACAACTCTATTCAAGAACCTTATCTACTCACTCCTGTTTTAATGCAACAAGTCATGCTCTTTCTTTAAATCTCTGTATATATTTAACATACTGTTGGAATTTTAATTACACAAAAGCAATGAACTACTATAATGTCATATATTTAACAATCATCATACGTTGCCTGCTGGAATGTGGCTTGCAACTAATTTTTTTTTTTTTTTTTTTTTTAACAGAGTCTTGCTCTTTCGCCAGACTGGAGTGCAGTGGCATGATCTCAGCTCACTGCAACCTCCGCCTCCTGGGTTCAAGCGATTCTCCTCCCTCAGCCTCCCGAGTAGCTGGGACTACAGGCGCATGCCACCATGCCCAGCTAATTTTTGTATTTTTAGTAGAGACGGGGTTTCACCGTGTTGGCCAAGAGGGTCTCGAACTCCTGAGCTCATGATCCGCCCGCCTCAGCCTCCCAAAGTGCTGGGATTACAGGTGTGAGCCACCGTGCCCAGCCGCAACTAATTCTCTAAATTTGCTGCTGGTCAAGATTCAGCTTATATTATAATGTTGCTTAGAATATTTGTGTGTGTGTGAGCTCACACTGGCCTGCGAAACTCCCAAAATATTAGTACAGTTCATTTTAGTTTTATAAGCATTTACTGAGGATCTATCATTTGTTAGTCACTCTTAGTTCTCTTTTATCAAGTGGATCAAAATATATAATGAGAGATAGATATAGGAAAAGACAATTGCAATAGAGTCTCTCACAGAGATATGCATGATAAGTAGGGAAAACAAGAATGAGCAAAATACTCAAGTTATCTGACAATATATTAATAGGAACTATGATTTTTCTCTATAACTTGGGAATATGTGGCAAGGTGGATAATAGGAGAAGATATTGGGCAGTCAGGCAGTGTTACAGTTTATGAAGGTTCTGAGCTTTATCCTATAGGCAATGGGTATTAATTAAAGGATGTTAACTAGAAATATTATATTATTACATAGGTATTTATTAATAATTTTTATAAATAACTTTTTTGTTTACAAAATTACAAAAATCTGATACTTGGCAAATGAAAATTTACTCCAATCCCACTCTGTAGATATAATCACTGGTTAATAGTTTAGTATCAATTTTCAACATTTCCCTATATACTTAATATATATTGAAAACATTGAATCTTGGTATATATACACTTCTGGAATTTGTTTTTGTCAATATATTATATAATATATAGAATGTCAATACAGACCATTTTGCATTTTGCATTCTTTCGTAACAGCTGCAGAGCATGTATTTCATTATTTATATGCAACATAATTCACTTACACAGATCTCTTTTGGTGAACATTTAAATTATTCCTGCTTATTTATTCAAATGGTACTGTGGCACACAATTTTCTACATATATCTGCTCTGTTTGCTCCTTTTTCTTTGAGATAAATTCTAAGAGTCTGTGGGTCAAAGGCAGGGCTACCACATTTAATTATTCCAGAAGACATCATTATTGTCGTAATCTAAGGGAATAGTATCTCTAAAATTATATAGTGCATAGCCTCCAACTTTAACACTCTTAAACATTATGTTATACTGCTTCTTGGTATGTGCTATACATTGTTCTGAGTGTTTCACATGCAAAAACTCACTTTTAAACAACATCATGAAATGGGTATTTTATGCCCATTTTACAGATGAGATATGTAATGCTTACAGGGTTAAATGATGTGTACCTATTCATATTAAACTTTCAATGAGTGATATGTGAATTTTGGTAGATAAATACAATGGAATGTCAATTGTAGAAAATCAGGAACTACAAAATATGCTTCAAAACCTGGTGCCAGAGCACCTCTTCGGAGACAAATAAGTTAATATTGAGTCTGCAAAAATGTATTGTAAAGAAACAAAGAAAAAAAACCTACTAATGAAATTCCCTTCCACAAATCCACTGAATTCACTGTATCAGAGGGAAGTGGAATGAAACTCTCAGGCCAGCAGTGGAAACTGTAAATCTGGGGCTTGTGTCATGGCATTAAATTATAGTGTCAGAAATAAGGATCTAAAGCCCGTCAGTGATATAAATAACTGAAAAGAGATTACAGTCTAAAACGGGCTGCATACATATTTAAAAAGTGCTGTGTATACCGCTTGGAAAAAATATATGATGCTAAATCTAATAGCCCCATCTTGCTTCCTAGCTCTTGAACAGTAATTTAAAGGCCCAGCATCTTGAAAGGGGACAAAAAGGACCATGAATATCCTGAACACATGTAAAGTTAAGATATACTAATGATTGCTATGGTATAAATGAAGGGCCATCTCTTAGAGCCATGCTATTCTTTATTCTGTAATAAATGATGTTTATTATATTAAATAAACAAGATAGTGCTGCAGGTCTCATGTTTTAAGAATAAGCCCTTGTGTGTCTTTCTACCCTCTTGTCTTTTTTATAGGGTGCAAGGACAGAGCTCTTAAAGTTCATTTCAGGCTCAAATGGATTATATGAATACATATCCAGATAGACTTTTTATTTTTATCTTAAAGACACAACAGTAGATTCATCTTATTGCTGTTATATTTGCCTACTAATAAAATGTATCACTATATTTTATTACGGAGAAAAAATACAATTTTTATTGTTGTCTTTGGCATAAAGAAAAATAAAAATGCCCTTTCAAAAAATAATTCAAAATTGTGAAGTATTAGTTTCATTCCTATTTAATGATATTCACTAAAGATCTCTCTGAAAAAAAGCATATTTTCAAGAGAAATTGGGAGAGAAAGCAACCTGATCAGGAAAGAACATTTATTTTAAAAGTTTTTTATTTCTCATATGAAATGACATTTCTATGTCATTGAAGTGTAGATGCTCTTAGTTGGTAAGTTAAAGTTAGCTTCTAAATGTCACCTTTAAACATTCAAAAATTGGTTATTTAGTTATTTGATCATAAATAGGTTTATTGCTGAGTACTTTGGGAAAAAATGTGTTAGGTAAGAGGGTTCTGAATCTTCCTGAAACATCATTTCCCTTTGTATCTTTCCATTGTGAAGAATTTAAAATATTTATGCAACTATGCTCAGAATCTTCACTGAATTACTGGAAGACTCCCACACAAATTTACAGTTTATAAAAATGCTGGAAGAAATTGAAATGTTGGCATATATTAGATTTCAGCAAGTAAAGCGAAGTGGCTAATTTATGTCAGTCAGGCCAGAGGATAGTTATATGTGTAGAACTCTTTTCACTTGAAATGCGGTATTAATGGTTAAGAAGGGATACATATTGGGAACCCAAGTCCCATCCCAGGCCTTTTCTTCTAATACACTATGCTTGCCTCCTCTACTGCCAGTTCTGATGGCATTTCCAAGCACTTCTCTAGAAATCAACTCCTGTTTAATAGGATTCTGGATGGAAATAGATGGTACACCCCAAAAGAAAGAAAGACAGAGAGAGAGAGAGAGAGAGAGAAACTCTTTACAAATTTGTGCAAAGAGATAAAGAAATCAACAAGAGATAGCTAAGCACTCATGCATGAACTATTTTAGGGAGTCTTTGTCACTCAACTGGATGACCAAAAGGACAGTGGAAGGGAGAAGACTTTCTGGAAGTTGTGGCCAGGGGAGTTTAATCATCTGATAGAAACCATGGTCATTGGTAGAGGAACACAGCCACTGTCCCTATCAAGGCACTACTGTCCCATGATCTGTCAGGGAGAGGGTGAGGGAAATCAATAGCCTAAAATCTCTGTTCTTACCTCTCCTGAGCCTACAAAAGTAAAAGCAGTCTTTTGAATGGCAAAGAATAGATCTGGTATCAATTTTGCCACCCACCACTACCAATATATTTCTTTAAGTGAGAAACATACATACAATCTATGTTACCACAAAGAGAAAACAGTCATGTTAGTCACTGCGCCACTGCAGGGTGTTTACTTCAGTGATATTCAGTGATATTATTGAAATCTCATTATGAAACTAGCCACCGTCTGTGCTCTATATATAAGAAAACTGAGCCAAGCATGGTGGCTGACACCTGTAATCCCAGCACCTTCAGAGGCCAAGGCAGGAGGACTGCTTTAAGCCAGGAAATTCAGGCTGCAGTGAGCTATGATTGAATCACTGCACTCAAGTCTGGGTGAAAGAGTGAGAAGAAAGAAAGAGAGAAAGAGAGAAAGAAAGAAGAAAAAAGAAAGGAAAGGAAAGGAAGAGTGAAAGAGAGAGAGAGAGAAAGAGAGAAAGGAGTCAGAGAGAAGGTTGTGTGTGAGGATATGGTTAGAGTAGAGAAAATGGTTTAAGTCAGTAACCCACTGTGATTGTCCCTGCCTCTGTAGCTGGTCACAAAAATTAGGCTGATAATCATAGATCATCATTCCACTTACTTTTTTCCATTCCTTTGGCCTTCTGTCAGAATTTAGCTGCCAGAGCTATTTAATCTGGTGGGACAACCTTAGTTGTCTCAAGCTTACAGTCCCTTGTGGCATTCTTCATAGGACTGCAGTTTTTCATGTGTCATTATTTGTGGATATGGAAATACTAAGATATGTATCAATGATCTAATGGACTCCAAGCATGGTTCTCATTCCTTCTTTGTGGAACTGCCATCAACTTATATTCTTCCCTTGAGTTCTAATACCTAAATCTAAATCTAAGATTTTAAGAATGTAGGAATGAAAAGCAAAATATCTTTAAATGTGTGTTTAGATATTACAATTGAATGCATTCTTGAATGGCCTCTGAATCTCAGCAGTTCTGGATAGCATCGCAGTGTGGACCGTGACTAGCTGAGTGATATTGTTGAAATATAATGACATTGTCTGGAACTTACTTTTTCATCTATAAACTAGAATAGAAATTTGAAGATCTCTTCTATCTCTAATATTCTTTCATTATATGATTATAATACCAATTGATTGCAACCAAAGACATCTAGATATTTTATGACTTTCAGGGGAAAGATGCAGAAGCGTAGAATAGCAAAAATAGTAATGATATCAGCTAATATTTGTAGAGCATTTATTTTGTGCACAATACAATGCTAAATCCTTTGCATGTGTTATTTCACTTAATCCTCAAACAACCTGTCTGCAAAAGTACTGCTTTTTTCAGACTTTACTTCAGTAACCCAGATTAATAATTTAAATTCAGGCAATTTAATCTCGTAATTAACCACAGAATGTTTGAGAACTAAAATAAATTGCCTGCTGTAGGCCAGAGGGTCAGAATGAATTGATGGCTCAGCAGTTTCTGTCTCCATTAAGATATCTAAAATGTTATTATAAATAATATACTATTCAACCACATTATGGAAGAATCAAATAAAAAATGAGTTTGGCTTTTTAAAAAAAAACTTGCATGGGCTACTGTTTTCTAAGCTACCTATTGTAAAACCCTTAACATGCTAGGGACTTCCGCTATAGTGTATTTATTATCATATATAGAAATTCTATGGAATATTGATCACGAGCTCCATTTCACTTGCAAAGAGACTTATAGAAGAAAAATAACTTGCCTGAGTTTATACATCTAGTAAATGCTGAGTTTAGGGTTTCTCCTGAAGTCTAACCTAACCTCAAAACTGTATTCCTTACAGCTGGTCTTTCTTTTCCTCTTAGACAATATCTACAATGGAGTAAGTATTGATGGGAATAGGTTATGCTGTACTCAGGGCTTCGCCTCAAGCAAGATCGGAGTGAAATTTGCAAGCAAACAACCCCATTCTGGACTTGTGAAACCGGCCCAATTGTCCCGTAAAGCTGATGTTGTTTCTTTGAATAAGCATAGAAATTGATCCTCTCAGTCTCAAAACTTGAGAACGTTTCCTTTGTCTTACCTGAGTTCCTTTCTCAGGGAACCAACCATCAGTTCTCTCAGATAATATCACAGAGCAGAGACACAGCAGGTCACTGCTGTTGGACAGTGAGACATGAAACTCCTCAACTGTTGTGATTACCTAACCAACCATCTGCTTCCTGTTGACCAATTCCTCTTCCTTACCCTTTTCTAATTCCTGTTTTCCCACTCATGGTTACATTTTTTCCTTGCTATACAAGTCCCTAACTTTAGTCGGTCAGGGAGATGGATTTGAGACTGATCTCCCATCTCCTTTCCTGCAGCACCCAATTAAAGCCTTCTTCCTTCCAATACTCATTGTCACAGTGATTGGCTTTCTGTTTGGCAAGTAGCAGAACTTAGACCAAACTCCTGGTGTTTTGGTAACACTTACAATGTCAGTCCTCTTTCTTATCCACATCCAGGCTTAACTGTTCAACACAGTCATGGTAATGATTTGACCACTACCTCTAAAATATCTCAAATGCCCTTATTTTCAGGTGATTTAAAAGGATGATAAAGACTGGAGGTTGCACAAATGTTCTGCATACAGCTGGCACTAAACTACAAGAAGGGGCATCTTGTAGATTTACTCATTCATAGGACTCACAGGTGACACAAAGTCTTCTCAGACTTCAGGACGTACAGCGAACTGCAAAAAACTAGCTGTTGACACCCTTTGTTTCCTAGTTAAAAGAGCTAAGCATCTCATCTCCAAACCTTTGGATATGGTAATACATCAGGGTACACTTCCAATAAAATTATCATAGATTTCACAATTATCTGCTAACAAAGGTGATATACTTTCAGCTTTCCTATTTGATATATAAATCAAAGATCTAGCTCAACTTGGATATCAAAGACCCAGCTCAACTTGGATATCAAAGACCCAATTAACTTTTCAAATGTAACACATGGGCCTACTCATCTACCTAACCCATCTCTCAACTTATTTCTATGGAAATGGCCAAAGAATTATAAGTACCAAGGACAATTTAAATTTACTTGAGAAATGATAGTTTATTCAATAAATGGTGCTATGACAGTTGGTTAACCAGTATTCAAATAAAAAGCATTTAATCCCTACCTCATACCATAAAACAACAAATTCCAAATAAACTTAAAATAAGATCATTTAATAGAAGTTTAAAGAAAAGTTAATATGTATTAATGTAGCCTAAAGGGAAGCTTTTCTAGGCTTTTAAGGAAAAGAAAAAATTATAAATAAAAATTGAAAAGTAAATTATGAAAAGAATATAAGGGTGAGCCAAAAATAATATAAGTAAATTTTAAGCCAAATACTAGCTTAAACCAACCTAATAACCAACCTATAACAATAACACATACACACACACACACACACACACACACACACACAGTGAGAGAGAGAGAGAAATGTTTCCTAATATATGACAAAATTGAATATCTGCTAACACAAAAAAAAATGTCCCCAATAAAAGCATATAAGACAGCAAGAAAAGTTGAGCAAAGGTAAAAAAAATACAAGTGGTCAATAAGTACATCAAGATGTCCAAATCTATTGTTACTAAATGAAGGCAATTTAAAGTAGCACTGAAAATATTTTTATTTATCATATTAACATGACATTAAGTGGAATAAATGCAGCATAAAAGTGAAACTACTCTGTGTTATTATATTTTTAAAATGTTAAGATTATGATCTCAAAGTAATAATAATGGTCATTTAAAATTTTCTTAATCCAGTCTATCATTGTTGGACATTTGGGTTGGTTCCAAGTCTTTGCTATTGTGAATAATGCGGCAATAAACATACGTGTGCATGTGTCTTTATAGCAGCATGATTTATAGTCCTTTGGGTATATACCCAGTAATTGGATGGCTGGGTCGAATGGAATTTCTAGTTCTAGATCCCTGAGGAATCGCCACACTGACTTCCACAAGGGTTGAACTAGTTTACAGTCCCACCAACAGTGTAAAAGTGTTCCTATTTCTCCACATCCTCTCCAGCACCTGTTGTTTCCTGACTTTTTAATGATTGCCATTCTAACTGGTGTGAGATGGTATCTCATTGTGGTTTTGATTTGCATTTCTCTGATGGCCAGTGATGATGAGCATTTTTTCATGTGTTTTTTGGCTGCATAAATGTCTTCTTTTGAGAAGTGTCTGTTCATGTCCTTTGCCCACTTTTTGATGGGGTTGTTTGTTTTTTTCTTGTAAATTTGTTGGAGTTCATTGTAGATTCTGGATATTAGCCCTTTGTCAGATGAGTAGGTTGCGAAAATTTTCTCCCATTTTGTAGGTTGCCTGTTCACTCTGATGGTAGTTTCCTTTGCTGATAGACTGGATTAAGAAAATGTGGCACATATACACCATGGAATACTATGCAGCCATAAAAAATGATGAGTTCATGTCCTTTGTAGGGACATGGATGAAATTGGAAATCATCATTCTCAGTAAACTATCGCAAGAACAAAAAACCAAACACCGCATATTCTCCCTCATAGGTGGGAATTGAACAATGAGAACACATGGACACAGGAAGGGGAACATCACACTTTGGGGACTGTTGTGGGGTGGGGGGAGGGGGGAGGGATAGCATTGGGAGATATACCTAATGCTAGATGACGAGTTGGTGGGTGCAGCGCACCAGCATGGCACATGTATACATATGTAACTTACCTGCACATTGTGCACATGTACCATAAAACCTAAAGTATAATAATAATAATAATAATAATAATAATAAAGAAAAAAAAGATTCTTATAACATTAAAAAAAAAAAAAAAGAAAAAAAAATAAAATTTTAACACAGGTTTGCATTTTTAAATTAACAGGTATTTTAATAATAAAGCATATGTTATAATACAAGTTTTCATACAGGTCATAATCTGTTTTCACAAGACACACTGCATGATTTTTGGTGATCTTGACAGTCACTAAAACTCAGATCCATATCAAATTGATAATTTGATAAGCCACTAATCAGCACATGCTCTGTGTAGGGCCCTGAGGTAAGAAAAGCCTTAATCTATGTGTACACAGAGCTGATGCTTTCTGTCACAGAATATTGAGGTATTTTATGTATCATTACAATTTTAATATATTATCTTATTTAATAAATCAACAGCTCTGCTAGAAAGGTGTTATTGATAGCACCATATAGAAGATAACTAGAAATGAAATGTACTTCACTTACAGAAACCGAAAGGAAATGAGTAGACTAAGTCTTTGACACTACCTCTAGCTAGAAAATGCTTTTATTTGGCTTCCAACAGCTTACTTAGTAGTCCTGAGCCCCTCTGGGTGAATTTAGGTCTAGTATTTATGTTTGAGCCAGGTGGTTATCTTTAAGTTATATTAGCATAGGCCATATTGGTTCAGAAGTAGTACGGGTCCCACTGCTTTGAAAAAAGGTTTTTGGTCACCTCATGTCTCTGCTGATTTAGCTGGCCCTCTTCTGAACTCATAGAAAACACTGGGTTTTTTTTTGGTACCCCAGCATATATGACATCATCTTATTATTTTTGGAATTTTTTTGGGGTTTTTGTATTAATAAAATTTACTTAATTGTGATTTTATAGAATGTAATTTGTGACCTGGTTGTTGAGCAAACTTCTAACAAAATTTCCTGAAATTTTAAAAAGCAGCTCTAATGAGTCAGTACAAAATCAGCTCTGTCACAAAACTTTGTAACTCGTATAACCAAAAGCTCTTTAGGGTTCCCTCAATTATTATTTTTAGTTGCATTTTTGAAAGATATATATAGTATTTGTACACATTTATGGGGTACATGTGATATTCTGATACATGCATGGAATGTGTAATGATCAAGTCAGGTATTCAGGATATCCATAATCTCAAACATTTATTATTTCTTTACATTCTAAACATTTCAAATCTTCTCTTCTACTTTAAAACAGAATATATATTGCTGTTAACTGTAGTCATTCTATTGTTCTATCAAACACCAGAACTGCTTTTTCTATCTAACTCTACATAAATAACCATTAACCAACCTCTCTGCATACTTCACTTTCTACATTCTTTCCGTTCTTTGGTAAGTATCATTCTACTCTATCTCATTTGTGTGTGTGCTTTACTACTAAGTATTACACTTTAATGTGTTTTCATGATGGTAGGTATCACCCTTTTATTTTCAGATATATGACTCTCTTGAGCATTGTTTTGTGGGGCCAGTCTAGAGGTGATAAATTCTTTCAATTTTTCCTAGTCTTGAAAAGATTCCATTTCTCCATGATTTTTGAAATGTAGTTTTTCTGGGTATGGTATTCTTGCTTGACATTTCCCTTTCAGGATTTTGAATATATTATCCCATTCTCACCTCCGCTGTGAGGTTTCTGCTGAGAAATCTGCCATTGGTTTGATGGGGATTCCTTCATATGTGACTTCATGCCTTTCATTTGCTGTCTTTAGATTGCTCTCTTTGTCTCTGACTTTTGAAAATTTGATGATAATGTGCCTGGGAGAAGACCTTTTTTGGTTGTATTTATTTGGGGATCCTTGAGCTCTTTGCATCTGGATATCTAACTCTCTTGTAAGGGTTGCAAAGTTTTCAGGGCTTTTTATTATTATTATTATTATTATCATTATTATTATTAAATAGGCTTTCTATGATGTCTCCCATCTGTACTCCTTTTAGCACAATCCCAAAAATTGCGTTACTTGACCATGTTCCTTTGTCACTTATGCTTTCTTCATTATTTTTTATTCTTTTTTTTCTTTTTGTTTGACTTTAAGTTCAGAAATTTTTTTCCCTGCTTGATTTGATCTATTGTTGAAGCTCTGGATTGCATTTTTTATTTCATTTATGAATTAGTTCAAGTATTTCTGTTTGGTTCTTTTTTATGTTATGTAACTTGCTGAATTTATATTTCAGATCCTAAATTGTTTTTAAATTTTCTTTTGTTGTTTATCTGTATTCTCTTGTATCTCACTAAGCTTCTTTAATATCATTATTTGAATTCTTTTTCAGCCATTTCATAGAGTCTGATTTTTTCAGGTATTTCATAAACCTGTGTTGGAATCTGTTGCTGAAGAACTATTGTGGTCATTTGGAGGCCTCACATTTTCTTCCTTTTTCATGTTTTTCATGCCCTCAGTTTATATGTGCACATTTGGCATAACAGTTGCTTCTTTCCAATTATTTTGTATAAGCTTTTGTAGGAAAAGCCTTTTTCCTGAAGATATATCTATAGTACTGCTTGATTAAAGTATTTTAGCTTTGATTTTGGGTGAGTACAGCAGTGTAGCGTTTTTGTATGAGTTCTTTTGCTGTAATCAGCATCAGTGGTGTCTGTGAGTTCCTCGGTGGCTTAGGCTGTAGTTGTTAGTGGAGTATGTGGTGAGGCTTTGCTGGGGATGGGTAAAACCCAGTGGTGATGGTGGCGGGCCAAACATGCCTGTCCTTGGGTCCACAGGTGGCATACATGAGTACCAGTGATAGTGGGTCCAGACAGGCCAATTCTTGGGTTTTCAGGTAGCTTCCTTGGGTGCTGGTAGTAGCAGTGTTAAGCCAAACAGGTAGCCAGGTAACTGAGCCACCGGAAAGCATGTGAGGTATTAGCAAATACAGTAGCAGTGGCAGGCCAACACTTGGGCTCCCAGGTGGCATGCACTAGTGCTTGCAATAATAGTGACAGCCTGGATAGGCCAGTCACCAGACCCCCAAGTGGCCTGTGTAAGTGAGTACCCGCAGTGGTGGTAGTATAAGGATGTGTGAGTCTATCCTCAGGCCCCCAGGAGGAGTATGTACGTGGACACTAGCAGTGGTAGGTGGGGCAAGGCAATTACCAGGCCCTCACTCAGTGTACTCTGGCACTGACGATGAATGGGCTTGACTTATTGTCAGGCCTACCGATAGTGAATCTGCATGCCCACAGCAACAAATGGGGCAGTTGGATTCCCAGGCCCATGGATGGTACACTCAGGCACTGCAGGGGTGGTGTGGCAGGCAGTGTAGGCCTGTCCTCAGACCCACAGTGTTGGACTATGGTTGGCAGGGCAGGGTGATCTCCAGGGCCTGGTGTATTCAGGTGCCAGTGGTAGGCAGGCTGGGTCTTTCGTCAAGTCTCCTGATGGGGTTGGTCTCCAGGCCTACTGATGGTGCATGCTAGTGTCTGGCATCCCTGCTGCTGGGAGGCAGCATTGCTCTCAGTAGTAGGAACCCCTGCTGGCAGCTCTCAGGCTTTCGGAAGAGCACATTTTAGCTCTCTTTGTTTTGAGGGCATCCTCCTCAGTGCACTTTACCACATGTTCCCTGAGGTGTACGATACTATGGTCCAGAGTGCTGGAGACCTGGACACACTGCTGGGTACAGCCAGCATTGCACTGCTGCAGCCCTCTGGGTCGATATGGGGGTATATCAGTGGGGGTCCAGAATGGGTAAAATAGGGTATATTGGGCCCCAGGATAAAATGCAGTATAGTGAGGGCTGGCCTCTCCAAATGGTGCCATGCCGCAGCTCTTTAGGTCCAGGTGGTGTGTAGGATCCAGCATGAACTCCCTCTTTGGAAAAATGCTGTTACACAGACTCCAGGCAGCTCCCTATACAAGTCTAAGGGCACTAGAGGACCAAGGAGCTCTCCTGTGGCTAGGATTACAGGAGTCTGTGATGGAACTGTAGACCACTGGGTATCTCTCACTTACCCTTTCCCCACATTGTGAGGCCTCTCTGAGCTCCCATTGAATCTTGGCCAGTTGGCTGCCTCACTTCTCCCTCCTTTCATACCTTACAAGTTCATTATCACTTCCTTGCTAAATTCCAGTGTTCTTTGTTAAATGTTCTATTTGCTGTGTGATTATCTACTTGCTCTTTTGGTCCTTTTCATGGTGACTACTGGATGCCTCTACTCAGCCATCTTGAAGCCTCTCCCCTCAAAAATGTTAAAAGCATAAACTTGTTCTGAGATCCAAAGTTTGAGAGCCACTGTTCTAAGAACGATCTGTAAACCGAAAGCTGGTGAAAGGTAATCAAGACTGGCGATTGGATGAAAGAAGAAATTTAAGAGGGAAAAGCATGCTGAGCAATGAGAAGGGGAATCAGGAGCCACAGAGAGGGGATTTTGTTAGCCTTGGTAAGTAATTCTTTTTTTTCCTACAAAATGGCTATCACTTTGAGTGTAAAGTTATATTTTATTTTCTTATTTATCTTTATATCCATAATATATATAATACAATCAAGTCTGTTGTTGCTGAATTACTATTTCTTATGTAGAATCAATCTACAACATCAGAGAAATTTCAAAAAGTTTTTGCCTAGAAACCGGGCTGCTTCAAAAGTGAATAATGTATATTTAAGTAAATATTCAGTCAAAGTGTCTCCTCAGAGAAGAGTGTATTTGTCTAAACCGACATTGTTGAATTGTTTAAAGTTCAAAGACTTTATTTCAAATTTATGGATTATGACTAATATATTGTCAATTATAGTGTAGTCTAACCAAGAGCATTGTGCACAGAGAGAACTCATAACTGTGTGTATAAGGGGATTGGGAGGCTTGGGTGATGAGAGCACTATGCTATGAAAGTGATCGCCACTTAAATATCTATCTATCTATCTATCTATCTATCCATCTACACACACACACACACACACACACACCCCTATACTATTTTACATAGGAATATAGTCTGAGAGAAAACTAAAAAAGGAAAGGTGGATAGCAAGTATGAGAGGTGGAAGGTCTCATGTTTATTTAGGTTTATTAGATTTTTTATTTGATTTACCGTTATTAGGTTTACCAGAGAAGGCCATACTGATACATTCACATTTGAATAGAAGCTTAAGGGAGTGAAAGAGCTGTCACAGACATATCAGGTCCACATTCCAGAACAAAGATCTTTGCGCCTGGTGTACTTGAAAAGTCTCCTGTCATTTTAAGAATAAGAATCTCATAACCTCAAAAAGGTTTCTAGCAGTAAAAAGTTATTTTTGCTTATTTCATTAAGATTTAGATCTCTGATACGCCCTCTGTCAGTAATGGGCTTCAACTCTCAGTTCATTCATGGTCTTAGTTACCTACTTTTGGTTCTGAGCTACATGTACCAATTTCCTAACATATCAGTCATAAGTGTCATCTCTGAAACTACATGCAGAGCAAGGCCCAGGGCACACGAGAGTCAGAGAGCCCTTTGTGGGAAACAGCACCTCAAATTCTAGTCTGTTCTTCAATTCTTGGTCTGGACATGGCTCGATCTGGTTGGCCTATTTCTAGACTTTGCCTCTTTTTGCCTGTGAAGGCAGACTCAAGAGTGGAAATATTGTGAACTGTGGAGTCAGACAGACCTGAGACTGAATCCTATTGTCGTCATTGACTGTATGTGGTTTCAGGCAATGACTAAACCTGTCAGGACCGTGACTTTCTGCAGCTGATAATAATGGTTACGAAATTCACTTTTAAAGTTTCAAAATCATCTGAAGTTCTAGTAAAAATACAGATTGCTTGGCCCATTCCCCAGAATTAATAATAGATCCCAGTAATTTGTATTTATAGCAATCTGCTAGATTATGCTGATGCTCCTGCTCTAGAGACCACATTTTGAAAACTACTGATAAAAATTGAAAATATTAAAGAAGATGATTATATTTATGCCTACTATGTGCCATTCACCATTCTACAGGCTTTATACAGGTAAAATACCTATAATCATGTCTGGCTTTCCTCCTACTACCAGTACTAGCTGTGATAATTCAGCATCAAAGTATTTGACCTCTGCTAGGGCTCAGTATACAACTTCTCTAGTCATTTATTACTGCTTACTGCACACAGAGACCACTAAAAACAAAATTGGGAGGTGGGTTGGTTACATGAGCTTCTGAGCCATAAAAGGTTGGCTCCTAGGATTCTTGTTAATTATTTTATATTCTCTGGCCCTCGTTTGTCATATTTGTTTTTCTTATAATACAGATATTTTTATAAATAGACTTAGTGACTAATGGAATTACCTTTCTAAAGGACAGCAAGCCACACACCTATGCCCATTTATCTATTGTTTCCAAGGAGTTGGCATCATTTTATATTAAATTGCTAATTGTTATTAATTACCTTGGCATTTCTGGGAAGCACATTAATCTTAGCAGAGTCATTCTGTATTTCAGTGGGAGTATCACTTGCCTCCCATCAGAAGAAATTTCTTTCTTGACGGCTATTCATAAATGCGTCATTTATTGTAAATCACCACTTACAGAAATGAAATCTAACATCTGGTGGAACACTGGTAAGGTCAAATATGTCAGGGCCAGTTTCAGCCCCTTAATATTTAGATCAATCACTCAGTTCTCATGCAGCACCACTATAAAAATGACAGTTTTAGAAGAAGGAATAAAGTATCCCACTACTGAATACATAAACAGATATCGATGCTACCAATAATAATAGTAGTACTAATTGCTAAGAGGCATTGTCTCTTGTTATGTGCCTGACAATATAATTAGTGCTTTACATGCACAATCACTTTTAATCTTTACTGTATTTTAATGGAGTGGATGTTGTATTGATCCCATTTTACAGATGAGGAAATTGAGGCTTATTATTATTATTATTAGCTTGCAAATAAAAATACTGTGACTTGAATCCATGTCAGCTTGATAACAAAATCTGAATTAACCACAGATAAGACATGGACCTTGCCACTGAAAAATGTAGAAACTTAATAAAGGAGGTGGTAGACATGTAGATAAAGTGGAAGACCAATTGCAAAATTGTATTCAAAAAAATAAGGAACCAATAAAGAATATGGGAATATCTGGGATTTGAGCGAGATTTAGGCATTCCACTTGTTTTGGATTCAAAGCTGAAGCCATAACTCAGTTTAGTCCTCGTTTGCTAATTACCTTAGAAATGGTATTGAAATGTGCCTTGATTTCATTGCCTAAAATGTGCATGGATAATATTATGTATATGTACCTCATAGTGAGGATGAGATCAGATAAAATAACGTGCTTAGAACAATGGCTGCTATGTAATGGGTGTTGTACACATGGTAGCTCTTATTTGTGCAGGCTAACAATGATGAAAAAAAATTGACCAATATGAAACTAAGAAAATTCCAGGAGGGTATAGTGTGAATAACTTGGTCAAAGTGTAGTCTATTATGCATGTTTGAGGAGGATCTCCAAGAGTGAATTGATTCTAGCATGCATTAGGATATGTAGAGAGACGTAAGTAGGAAGAAAACTAGTGACTATCTTGGATGGAATCTGTGTGTTAGGTGAGGCAACCTCAATTATATTTAATATTTAGAAGTGAACAACTTAAGATTCGCTAGGGTTAATGTGTCATGAACAGTGCTATACTATCAGAATGTGAGACCAAATGTAATGCATAGATTGGTGCAGAAAAATCTTACGGAGAGAAATTAGTTAGGACACTGCTCCAATAATTCCTAGGAGAGAAGAATCTGAGTCATCAGTGAGATTGAAATGAAGGCAGTGTTGGGAGGAGCAGAAAGCCTGGAAGAGGTGTTCAAACATTTGGTAAGCTGATTGGATGTGTAGCAATGGAGACAGAAAGGAGTCAAAGATGACTGAGGTTTAGTATATGAGTGCTGACTTTGCCTAGAGAAGAACACAATCCTTTACACTGAAACCGTGTTCACTTAGCCTTTTTAACGGAGCAGTGATAACATTTAGAATAACGTTCACTGAATGCTTACAAGGTACTAGTTCTTCAGACATGTTATCCTATTTTCTTCCTTCAAAATCATAAAAAGTGATATCTTCTAATTTTAGAAAGGAGAAAACCCTATGGTACAATAATTTCCTGAAGAACACACAATAGTAAGGCCTGGGTATAGTCTAGAATTACTTGACTTTACCACCTAATACTCTTTCAGTTACTCCACTGTGAATCTCAAAGAAGTGTAGTATTTTAGAGGTGACTCCCTACATGTTTCAGTGAGAGTCCAGGAAGTAATCCTGAGGACAAAAAATTTTAAAATGAGCTGAAACTTAAAATGACCTTTCCAGTTTAAGTTCCCCAAAAACATAATTGGCATAATTTTAATAATAACTTCTATATTGATATACAACTTTACAATTAAAAATATTATTTATAAGCTCAATGCATTCTTATACTAGTCATGTAAAGTCAACAAGGCAGGTGCTATTATCAACATTTTATAGGTGATGACAATCGGGTTTGTAGACAGATGACAAATGATATCCAAGGTCATGCATTCAGAAAGTGGTAATACTGGACTCACAGGCCAGTCTCCAAACCACAACAGTGTTGTGTCATGTATTTCAAATAGTTGTAAATAAAAGAGTGTAACTTACTCTGCCATAAAAAATGGCTAAAAAAATTAAACTAATGCCAGAGATCATTGATATGTTTGTAAATAGCATTTTAGCAGGAGGCATAAGATGGCAGCAAGCTTTAAGACTTTTTTTCTTTTTATATTACATTAGTCAGACTCCTATACAAAACATTCTTGGTACCATTGTTCATTTTCCTTATATAAATACTGTACCTACCTTGGGGAAATTTCCACTTCTCAATCAACAATCACAATATTTTCAAAACATTGGGCATTCGAAAAGAAGGATAATAATATCTGGTAAGCAGAAAAGAAATGAGATGAAGCTTATTACTGTCCCAGCTTTATGCCTTAAGAGAGTTGTCAGGCTGCAGGGTAGAAACAGGAAACTCAAACATAGCCTGGAATACTCCCTGAGTTGAGGAGATGGAAATAAAAATATATGTTTATAGGATAGAATATGGAAGAGGAGAAAGATGAACAGAAAGAGAAACCCAAATGTCTTAGAAAGTAAGCCTCTAAGAACCCTCTAGAATTCAGTTGAGTACTGATTAGTGCATAAGTATGAAAAAAATACACAAATCTGGACAAAAATTACCCAAAAGCTTAACAGAAGCAGTATCTGACACTGACAGAGGGCCAGGAATAGTGCCAGCTCCCACAAGTCAGAATGGAAAAACCTCAAGATTTATGGGCATTGAATAAAGTACATAAAAGAGACTTGGCTCAGTAGTAGGGAGTAATTTGCCATATAATTATTACTATTCCAGTCCCATCTAAAAATAATAACTGCAAGATGTAAAAGGATAAAACTATTTACAAATTAATCAATCTTGTTCTAGAACAAAGCTCAAGAGTATTTACATGAATATGAAAAGTATCAAGCACCAAAAAGGTAAAATATCTGGCATCCAATTAAAAATTACCAGTCACGCAAAGAAGCAGGAAAATAAAACCCTTCATGAGTAACTAAATCAATCAGAACTGACACAGATATTAGAATTAAGAGACAAGGGCAGTCAAAGAGCTTTTATAATTATATTCCATATGTTCAAAAACTTAAGAGATATGAATGATTAAAGTAAGCAAAATTAAACTTCAAGTGATGAAAACTACAGTGTCTAAGATGGAATGTTGTATAGATAAGATTAATGGCAAATTATACATTGCAGAAGAAAAGATTTGTAAACTTGAAGATGCAGCAATAAAACTATTCAAAATAAAACTGAAAGTAAAGGGAATAATTAAAGCATATCAGCAGAGTATCAGTTAGCTGTGGGACAAATCAAGTAGCCTAATATATATAATTAGAGGCTAGAGTGGGGAGGCTGAAGAGGATAAATATTGGAAGACAAAACGGCCCCAAGTTATAAACACATAAGTGCAAAAACTAAATGAACCCTACATATTTAGGCAGAAAATAAAAATGATGCCACATGAAAATATAAAGCTGTGAAAATGAAAATGTACACTGGTTAAGGTAACTACATGGGTAAATTGATAAGACTTATTTCTTACTTAAACTTTTTAAAGGATATATCTTTATTTTAATAAAATAATAACAAGGCAATGTTGCATTTGTTACATATATGGAAGTGAAATGTATGACAATACTAAAACAAAGGTCAAGAGCTAAGTATTTGAATAATGTGATTGTAAAGCTTTTATGCTGTATGTGAAGTGGTATAATTTTACTTGAAAATAGTCTTTGGTAAGTTAAAGATGTGTACTATAAATCCTAAAATAGCCAATAAAATAATAAATAAGTATAGCTAATATACCAATATCTTAAACATCAATACATGTAATAACAGAGCTTCAAAGTCCATGAAGTGAAAATGAATAGAATTGCAAAGTAATTCAGAAATATCTACAATTATAGACAGGTGTGTAAGTCTCTGTCTATAATTGTGGATATTTCTGAATTACTTTGCAGTTCTATTCTTTTCAATATTTGGTGTACAAATACAGATAATTATCAGTTTACAAATAGAGACAATTATCAGTTAGGATATTAAAGATTATAACATTATCAACCAACTTGGCCTAATTGACATTAATAGAACATAACACTCAAAAGCCACAGAATATACATTGTTTGTAGGTTCACATGGGCATGTAGAATATTTCCCAAGATATATCATATTCTAGGCCATAAAATAAGACTAAATACATTTAAAATGATTATGTAACAAAAAGTATGTTACCTGATCACCGTAGAATTAAATTAAAACTCAATAATAGCACCCCCCAGTAGAGGCAGACTGACACCTCACACAGGTGGGTACTCCTCTGAGACAAAACTTCCAGAGGAATGATCAGGCAGCAACATTTGCTGATCACCAGTATCCACTGTTCTGCAGCCTCCGCTGCTGATATCCAGGCAAACAGGGTCTGGAGTGGACCTCTAGCAAACTCCAACAGACATGCAGCTGAGGGTCCTGACTGTTAGAAGGAAAATGAACAAACAGAAAGGACATCCACACCAAAACCGCATATGTACATCACCATCATCAAAGACCAAAGGAAGATAAAACCACAAAGATGGGGAAAAAACAGAGCAGAAAAACTGAAAATTCTAAAAATCGAGCACCTCTCCTCCTCCAAAGGAACGCAGCTCCTCACCAGCAACGGAACAAAGCTGGACGGAGAATGACTTTGACAAGTTGAGAGAAGAAGGCTTCAGATGATCTAACTACTCCGAGCTAAAGGAGGAAGTCCAAACCCATTGCAAAGAAGTTAAAAACCTTGAAAAAACATTAGACGAATGGCTAACTAGAATAACCAATGCAGAGAAGTCCTTAAAGGACCTCATAGAGCTGAAAACCATGGCACAAGAACTACGTGATGAATGCACAAGCCTCAATAGCCCATTCGATCAACTGGAAGAAAGGGTATCAGTGATGGAAGATCAAATAAATGAAATGAAGGCGAGAAGAGAAGTTTGGAGAAAAAAGAATAAGAAGAAATGAACAAAGCCTCCAAGAAATATGGGACTATGTGAAAAGACCAAATCTATATCTGATTGGTGTACCTGAAAGTGACGGAGAGAATGGAACCAAGTAGGAAAACACTCTGCAGGTTATTATCCAGAAGAACTTCCCCAATCTAGCAAGGCAGGCCAACATTCAAATTCTGGAAATACAGAGAACGCCACAAAGATACTCCTTGAGAAGAGCAACTCCAAGACACATAATTTTCAGATTCACCAAAGTTGAAATGAAGGAAAAAACGTTAAGGGCAGCCAGAGAGAAAGGTCGGGTTACCCACAAAGGGAAGCCCATCAGAATAACAGCTGATCTCTTGGCAGAAACTCTACATGCCAGAAGAGAGTAGGGGCCAACATTAAACATTCTTAAAGAAAAGAATTTTCAACCCAGAATTTCATATCCAGCTAAACTAAGCTTCATAAGTGGAGGAGAAATAAAATACTTTACAGACAAGCAAATGCTGAGAGATTTTGTCACCACCAGGCCTGCCCTAAAAGAGCTCCTGAAGGAAGCACTAAACATGGAATGGAACAACCGGTACCAGCCACTGCAAATACATGCCAAATTGTAAAGACCATCGAGGCTAGGAAGAAACTGCATCAACTAATGAGCAAAATAACCAGCTAACATCATAATGACAGGATCAAATTCACACATAACAATATTAACCTTAAATGAAAATGGGCTAAATGCTCCAATTAAAAGACACAGGCTGGCAAATTGGATAAAGAGTTAAGACCCATCAGTGTGCTGTATTTAGGAAACCCATCTCATGTGCAGAGACACACATAGGCTCAAAACAAAGGGATGGAGGAACATCTACCAAGCAAATGGAAAACAAAAAAAGGCAGGGGCTGCAATCCTGGTCTCTGATAAAACAGACTTTAAACCAACAAAGATCAAAAGACACAAGGCCATTACATAATGGTAAAGGGATCAATTCAACAAGTAGAGCTAACTATCCTAAATATATATGCACCCAAAACAGGAGCACCCAGGTTCATAAAGAAAGTCCTGAGTGACCTACAAAGAGACTTAGACTCCCACACATTAATAATGGGAGACTTTAACACCCCACTGTCAACATTAGACAGATCAACAAGAAAGAAAGTTAACAAGGATATCCAAGAATTGAACTCAGCTCTGCACCAAGCAGACCTAATAGACATCTACAGATCTCTCCACCCCAAATCAACAGAATATACATTCTTTTCAGCACCACACCACACCTATTCCAAAATTGACCACATACTTGGAAGTAAAGCAAATGTAAAAGAACAGAAATTATACATTCTGAGAAGAAAGTATACATTCTTCTCAGCACCACACCGCACTTATTCCAAAATTGACCACATACTTGGAAGTAAAGCACTCCTCAGCAAATGTAAATGAACAGAAATTATAACAAACTCTGTCTCAGACCACAGTGCAATCAAACTAGAACTCAGGATTAAGAAACTCACTCAAAACCACTCAACTACATGGAAACTGAACAACCTGCTCCTGAATGACTACTGGGTACATAATGAAATGAAGGCAGAAACAAAGATGTTCTTTGAAACCAACGAGAACAAAGACACAACATACCAGAATCTCTGGGACACATTCAAAGCAGTGTGTAGAGGGAAATTTATAGCACTAAATTCCCACAAGAGAAAGCAGGAAAGATCTAAAATTGACACCCTAACATCACAATTAAAAGAACTAGAGAAGCAAGAGGAAAAACATTCAAAAGCTAGCAGAAGGCAAGAAATAACTAAGATCAGAACAGAAATGAAGGAAATAGAGACATGAAAACCCCTTCAAAAAATCAATGAATCCAGGAGCTGGTTTTTTGAAAAGATCAACAAAATTGATAGACCGCTAGCAAGACTAATAAAGAAGAAAAGAGAGAAGAATCAAATGGACGCAATAAAAAATGATAAAGGGGATATCACCACCGATCCCACAGAAATACAAACTACCATCAGAGAATACTATAAACGCCTCATGCAAATAAACTAGAAAATCTGGAAGAAATGGATAAATTCCTTGACACATGCACTCTCCCAAGACTAAACAAGAAAGAAGTGGAATCTCTGAATAGACCAATAACAGGCTCTGAAATTGAGGCAATAATTAATAGCTTACCAACCAAAAAAAGTCCAGGACCAGATGGATTCACAGCCGAATTCTACTAGAGGTACAAAGAGGAGCTGGTACCACTCCTTCTGAAACTATTCCAATCAATAGAAAAAGAGGGAATCCTCTATAACTCATTTTATGAGGCCAGCATCATCCTGATACTAAAGCCTGGCAGACAGACAACAAAAAAAGAGAATTTTAGACCAATATCCCTGATGAACATCGATAAAAAATCCCCAATAAAATACTGGCAAACCCAATCCAGCAGCATATCAAAAAGTTTATCTACCATGATCAAGTGGGCTTCATCCCTGGGATGCAAAGCTGGTTCAACATACACAAATCAATAAATGTAATCCAGCATATAAGCAGAACCAAAGACAAAAACCACATGATTATCTCAATACATGCAGAAAAGGCCTTTGACAAAATTCAACAACCTTCATGCTAAAAACTCTCAATAAATTAGGTATTGATGGGATGTATCTCAAAATAATAAGAGCTATTTATGACAAACCCACAGCCAATATCATACCGAATGGGCAAAAACTGGAAGCATTCCCTTTGAAAACTGGCACAAGACAGGGATGCCGTCTCTCACCACTCCTATTCAACATAGTGTTAAAAGTTCTGGCCAGGGCAATCAAGCAGGAGAAAGAAATAAAGGGTATTCAGTTAGAAAAGAGGAAGTCAAATTGTCCCTGTTTGCAGATGACATGATTGTATATCTAGAAAACCCCATCGTCTCAGCCCAAAATCTCCTTAAGCTGATAAGCAACTTCAGCAAAGTCTCAGGATGCAAAATCAATGTGCAAAAAACACAAGCATTCTTATACACCAATAACAGGCAAACAGAGAGTCAAATCATGAGTGAACTCCCATTCACAATTGCTTCAAAGAGAATAAAATACCTAGGAATCCAACTTAGAAGGGATGTGAAGAACCTCTTCAAGGAGAACTACAAACCACTGCTCAATGAAACAAAAGAGGATACAAACAAATGGAAGAACATTCCATGCTCATGAGTAGGAAGAATCAATATTGTGAAAATGGCCATACTGCCCAAGGTAATTTATACATTCAATGCCATCCCCATCAAGCTACCAATGACTTTCTTCACAGAATTGGAAAAAACTACTTTAAAGTTCATATGGAACCAAAAAAGAGCCTGCATCACCAAGTCAATGATAAGCCAAAAGAACAAAGCCAGAGGCATCACGCTACCTGACTTCAAACTATACTACAAGGCTACAGTAACCAAAACAGCATGATACTGGTACCAAAACAGAGATATAGATCAATGGAACAGAACAGAGCCCTCAGAAATAATGTCGCATATCTACAACCATCTGATCTTTGACAAACCTGGCAAAAACAAGAAATGGGGAAACGATTCCATATTTAACAAATGGTGCTGGGAAAACCGGCTAGCCATATGTAGAAAGCTGAAACTGGATCCCTTCCTTACACCATATACAAAAATTAATTCAAGATGGATTAAAGACTTAAACATTAGACCTAAAACCATAAAAACCCTAGAAGAAAACCTAGGCAATACCATTCAGGACATAGGCATGGGCAAGGACTTCATGTCTAAAACACCAAAAGCAATGGCAACAAAAGCCAAAATTGACAAATGGGATCTAATTAAACTAAAGAGCTTCTGCGCAGCAAAATAAACTACCATCAGAGTGAACAGGCAACCTACAGAATGGGAGAAAATTTTTGCAATCTACTCATCTGACAAAGGGCTAATATCCAGAATCTACAAAGAACTCAAACAAATTTACAAGAAAAAAACCAACAACCCCATCAAAAAGTGGGTGAAGGATATGAACAGACATTTCTCAAAAGAAGACATGTATGCAGCCAAAAGACACATGAAAAAATGCTCATCATCACTGGCCATCAGAGAAATGCAAATCAAAACCACAATGAGATACCATCTCACACCACTTAGAATGGCGATCATTAAAAGTCAGGAAACAACAGGTGCTGGAGAGGATGTGGAGAAATAGGAACACTTTTACACTGTTGGTGGGACTGTAAACTAGTTCAACCATTGTGGAAGTCAGTGTGGCGATTCCTCAGGGATCTAGAACTAGAAATACCGTTTGATCCAGCCATCCCATTACTGGGTATATACCCAAAGGATTATAAATCATGCTGCTATAAAGACACATGCATACGTATGTTTATTGCGGCACTATTCACAATAGCAAAGACTTGGAACCAACCCAAATGTCCACCAATGATAGACTGGATTAAGAAAATGTGGCACATATACACCATGGAATACTATGCTGTCATAAAAAATGATATGTTCATGTCCTTTGTAGGGACATGGATGAAGCTGGAAACCATCATTCTCAGCAAAGTATCACAAGGACAAAAAACCAAACACAACATGTTCTCACTTGTAGGTGGGAATTGAACAATGAGAACACATGGACACAGGAAGGGAACATCACACGTCAAGGCCTGTTGTGGGGTCGGGGGAGCAGGGAGGGATAGCATTAGGAGATATACCTAATGTTAAATGACTAGGTAATGGGTGCAGCACATCAACATGGCACATGTATATATATGTAACAAACCTGCACATTGTGCACATGTACCCTAAAACTTAAGTATAGTAAAAAAAGAAATAGGCAGCTCTCTGGAAAATCCTCTTGTATTTGGGAACTAAATAATACATGTTTATATACCCCATGGGCCATAGAGGACATTAGAAGAAAATGGGAAAGTGTTTTGAATTAATGAAAAATTAAAACATTGATATCACAATTTGTAGGAGGAGCTAAGGCAGTGTCAGAGCAGTATACACCTATATCAGAAAAGAATCAAAGTTTTCAAACAAATTACTTCAGTCTTAAGAAACTAGGAAGGAAGATACAAAGTAAGTCATAGAAAAAAAATAAAGTTCATAGAAGAAATCAATAAAATAGAAGACACAAAAGTATTAATTAAGAGCTTATTTTAGGAAATAAAATTATTTAAACTCTAGTCAGAATGACAAAGCAAAAAGGTGAAATAAATTACCAAAACAAAGAAATAAAGAAGAAATCATTACATATAACATATATCAATGGGTAGTAAGAAAAAACTATTCACAATTCTATGTCAATAATCTAAACAACTTATAATGAAATAGAAAAGTTCCTTGAAAGATACAACATACGAAAGCTCACTGAAGAAAATTTTAACATCCATTAAGGATATTTAATTTATAGTTAAAATATTCCTACAAAGGGAACTCCAGTCCAGGATATCTTCACTGGTGAATTCTAGTAAAGCTTTCAGAAAGACATTTATACCAAGTGTACGTGATTTCCTACAGAAAATTTGAGAGGAGTAGAATTTTTCCAAAACATTCCCTGACACTTTCATTAATCCATTACCCAAACCAGAGATGTCACATAAAACTATAGATTCTGTACAAAATTTCAGAAAATTGATTCCAGCAACATAAAAAAAGATGTTACATTATGACAAAGTAGGCTTGTCTCACAAATTCAAAGTTGTTTTAACATTTGAAAATAAAATAATTTAATTCACAATATTAACACTCAATATTTTGAGATGGCAATGCTACTCAAATTGATCTAAAAGTTCTATGTAATCTCAATCAAAATTCTGCTAGTTTTGTTTTTGTTTTATAAATGTATAAACTTATTCCAAAATTCATGTCGTATGGAGATACAGAGGATCTAGACTAGCCTAAACAAAAGAAATAAAACTACTTAATTTCAATACTAACCTAAAAACTACATTAGTAAGACACCATGATGCTGGTGCAAAGACAGTCTCAAATAACAAAACAGAGATTCCAATAATGGACCCTTACCTATATGGATAACTTTTTTTCAAGGAAATTTCTGAGGATGATAATATGTGCATTACATTGATTGTGATGATGTTCTTTGGTGTAAAATTTATCAAATGGTACACGTTAGTTATGCACAGCTTATTTTATGTCAATCATAACTCAGTAAAGCTCTTAAAAATATATCATCCACCTTCAGTCTTTCACCCTCCACATATTTCTTCCTTCCTTCCTGAAGTTTCTCTTTTTAATTCCAAAGAATAGCTTCTGAAAAGTTGGAGAAAAGCCAAATTTTTGTTTCATTCTCTCTCTATTGTTACTTCAGGTAGTCATACTCAGAACTAGTGTGGCTAAATGTAGTAAGGATAATATAAGTCTTCGAAGTTAGATGGCAATAGGTTCAAGTCCCTGCATTCTCTCTTTGCACGTGTGTGACTTGGAGAAAGTCACTTACTCTCTCTTAACCTCAATTTTCTCATCTGCAAAACCATGGCAATTATAGCTTTTCAGTAAATGTAACTATGGATTGTAGTTAAATAGTACACAATTTGAAGTAAGAGTCTTTATCTGTTTGAGCCTCAATTCCCTAATTTAAAAAATACAGGGAGAATTGTAGATAACGTCTTAAGATAATATAAGGATTAAATTTAGATAATGCATGCTAACATTTCTCGTCCTCAATACTACACATGATAAATTTTCTTCCCCTTTTTTAGAAAGGGTATTTCTGTTTCTTCTTTGTACAGGAGGTGGAAGTTTACTTCTAACAATGTTAGAATTGAAAATCATCTTAGAGATAATACAATTTCAAAGCCTTATTTCCATGAAGATAGAATGCTGAGGTGCAAAACCCCAAAATGTAAATGGTATGATTCAAGACTGCCTGGAAGTTTGTGTGCCTCTCAAACCACTGTATTTTTCTGCCACGAACTGTATAAGATTGAGTAGAAATCTCCTTAGGCCTCTAACAGCGCAACTACCCTATCTGACTCTTCAGGAAAGCTGGCGATCACTAATTCTAGGCTCACTTCATTACTGCTGCTTGCTATGAGAAGCCAGTACTGTCTTCCCTGCTGCTCTCTTGCAGCCTAACTGTTCAGAGTAATGAGGTCTAACTGGAAGCCCCAAGTTTTTCCTCAGTCATTGTAACTTTTTATCCTTCCTTTGCCTGAACTGCCTTCTGTCAATAGAAATAAAGTTGAGAGCCATCCTTTCCAAGCAGCCCAGCCAAGCTCTGCATTTTTAACATCATTTCACCAGACATTGAACGGATCTCTACTTGGGCTGAATAAATTGTCAGAATAAAGTTCAAATATGTCAGCTGGGGCTCTCACAGGAGGAGAACAATGAGTTGACTTTCTACAAGTATCTAGGCTGGGTCTGTAAAGGGCAGGCATTGGCCTTATTTCTCCTTGAGGTGGGATTTGCATGGCTCATAAGGGCCCTTTACTATTTAGAGTTATACAGCCATCTTCAACTCTGCACAACCCAAAGGAAGCAAATCATCTTTTCCTTCAAACGTATTCTTCCTGGATGTCTCAGTACCATCATCTCACCATCCTGTGAACACGGAAAGAAGTGTCAAAGTCTGATAGGCAAATGTGAGGGAAGAAACTTTGGAAGGGAAAGCTAAAGTAAAGTGTGTTCTGTGAACTAACACTGATCTAAGCGTTGATCTCTTTTAACAATCAAACAGAAATTTGAGATATTATTCCTGTTTCACAGATGAGAAAACTGAGGCACAGAGAATTGTGAAAACTTGCTGAAAGGCACAGGTCTGCTAAGAATGGAATTAATTGACTTTACATCTCATGAATAATCATATAAATCTGTATTTATTGCCAAATATATATTCATTAATATGTATATTAGAAAAAATAATTAAATACTGTGAAGGACAAATATTAGCATAAAGCTACTTTTGTATTTAAATTATGTCTTTATAAATATGATCATTATAATATATTTACCACATTAACAACGTGACTTACTAACTTTTACCAACTTAATATTCTACAAACTTGTTTAAGTTTTCTCATCTCCCTTCATTTTCCCCAATTTTAGATTTCTGATTACTTAAAACATTCAAAATGATATCAAATAAAGCTCAATACAGACACTAGTAGGGAGGACTATAATACATGATTCAAAATGAAAATTCCTAGTAATTGAGGTAACCACTATTCATATAATGCTTTATAGGTTATCAAGCCTATTTTTCAGATAACTTCACTTATCCTGACAAAAAATGTTATCAGAACATATTTAGTCCTTTTTTAAAAAAATAGCTAACATTGAAGCATGAAAATAAGAAATGTGCATTGCCATAGATGCCAACTCTTACCTTTAAAATTGGGAATGGAGGCTTAGAGAAGTTAAGCAATCTTGGATACTCAGCCAATAGTGTTGGGATTGAGATACCTACTTGGTTTAGTCTTACTCTGATTCATGTCCCTTCTGCTAAAGCATTTTGCCTCCCTCAAAGTAATCAATGACTCATCCCCACTATTACTCTCTCATCACAAAACATGGCTACATTCAGTGTGGAATCCCTTCATCCTTGGAATTGCTCTTTCCTCTAAAATTTAGCTAATATTGGTGGCTGATGCATTTCAATTAGGATCAACATTTGTGATAAGGGTATGATAAGACTGCAAAAATGACCACAAATTGTTCCTCCCCATCTATAGCCTTTGTAAATGTCCTCCCATACTGACACTGAGAATGAACTTGTTACTTCCTTGTCTAGTGAGACATTAGTAAATGGTTAAAGGAGACAAAGTCTTGAAAAGTGCTTACTCCTGAGGACATGCTACTCATGGGACCCCTATCACTGCCGCAATGTGAAGAAGACTCGTTAGCCTGGTTAAAAATTAAACACAATATGTTCCTGGAGCCTTTCATCCTGGCTGAGTATCTCACTGCCAGATTGCGGGGAGGTCATTCCAGATAGTTTAGCCACCAG
This sequence comes from Pongo abelii, assembly GCF_028885655.2. Taxonomy (NCBI): domain Eukaryota; kingdom Metazoa; phylum Chordata; class Mammalia; order Primates; family Hominidae; genus Pongo; species Pongo abelii. Next base: position 84,039,360 of record NC_071994.2, read on the forward strand.
CTTACTGTCAGTTAACTTGAAATAGATGAGAAAGCCTAGAAGAGATCTGCGAAGCCAAGCCAGACCAGAAAAAGTTCCCAGATGTCCCACAGAATCATGAGCTGCTTTTAGTGGGAGTTTCTTTAAGCCACGAAATTGCAGTGTGTTTGTGACACATAAAAAGTTATCTAATGCCAAAGGTCTATATTTTCCCCCCAGCAGGCATTTGCTGTTAAAGAGTAGCTGTATTTTCAAGATTTCTTAAGCTTGATGCACAGGCTAAATGGGCCTGCTGGTCTCCTCTCTCTAAGATTCTTAGAATTCCTCAAATATAATATAATTTTTTAATTCTAGTCCTTGTGTATTTTCGATTTTCTGCAACTTAGAATATTCTACGTTTCATCAAACCTTGGTACAGCACCCTTAGTTGTTTATTTTACAGTTGTGCAATGTGTTTCTTTTTATGTTTCCTTAAAGCCTGTGACTTCAGAGTAGAGCATAAATAGTATATATTTGTACGGCTCCATAAACAAATTGCTTTTGTCTACTTATGTTTTAATGTAGAAATTTATGAACATGTTTTGATTACGTATAAGAGTTTGTTTGAGATGATGTCTCAAAAAAAATTTTTTTTGGTCTGTTTATTTGCATGAGTAGTGATATGGTTTGGCTGTGTCCCCACCCAAATCTCATCTTGAATTGTAGCTCCCACAACTCCAACGTGTTGTGAAAGGGACTCAGTGGGAGGTAATTGAATCATGGGGGCAGGTTTTTCCTGTGCTGTTCTTTTGATAGTGAATAAGTCTCATGAGATTTGATGGTGTTATAAAAGAGAGTTCTCCTGCACAAGCTCTCTCTTGCCGGCCACCATGTAAGACATCCCTTGCTCTTCCACCATGATTGTGAGGCCACCCCAGCCATGTGGAACTGTGAGTCAAACCTCTTTCCTTTATAAATTACCCAGTTTGGGGCATGTCTTTATTAGTAGCGTGAGAACAGACTAATACAGGTAGTGAGAGGTAACTTAAAAAAACAAAATGTCATGACTTAGAAAAGTTGCTGTTGAGCTGCTTCTTACTTGGGCAACTCTATGTAGCTTTCCTTGGGATAAGTGTAACCAGTTACCTATGTTTTACTCAGCCACATAGAGGATACTAGCTAAGATGCTTTGCATTTACACTCAACTCCAGACTAAGATTTTGTTTCTCAGAGTTCAGGATAAAACACATCATTGGTAGCCTAGCACTGTGGTTAAGAATGTGCAACTGCCTAGGGCCAAGGTACTACACCTACCTCCCTGGATATTTAGTTAACATTTGTAACGGTACTTGGTATGCATCTAGTATAAATTCTTAGTAATGCATTAGTTACATTAATTTATTTATTTCAGTGAAAGATGTTTGGGGAAAGTAAATCAGTGGGTATGATTATCTGAAGCACTCTATCAACAGTAATCTCAATTCTCTTTTATGTCCCCCATCAGACAAAACTCCAATTTTGACTCATTTTTATAGTCTGTAATTCCAGCCCAATACCTTGCTCTTGATGTGGACTGAGTGTCATGTAGAGACTAAGACCGTGGGCTCTGAAGTCAGATACTTGGATTTAAATATTCATGGAAGCACTGTTTTGTTACAAAACTCTAGGAAACTTAAATAACTGAGGCATAGTATCTTCATCCATAATATGGGGGAAATAATCACATGTTTTTCATGTTGTTGTTTTAAAAGGTAAATTAAAATATAAACGCTAACTGCTAAAATCAGTGTTTGCAATATAGTAAGCACTGGTAAGTTACTGTGAATATGATTATACCCAGATTCCCAAGTGTTGTTAATAAAGTCAACTAAAATATAGCCATGTACCACACAACAATGTTATGTTCAAAAACAGACCAAATATAGGACAGTGGTCCCATAATATTATAATACTCTTTTTTATGCATCTTTTCTATGTTTAAATATATTTAGATGCACAATACTTACAACTGTGTTATAGTTGCCTACAGTACATGCTATATAGTGTACAAACTTGTACATGCTGTATAAGTTTGGAGCCTAGAAACAACAGGCTATAACATGTAGCCTAAGTGTGTAGCAGGCTACACTGTCAAGGTTTGTGTAGGTACACTGTATGATGTTCACACAGGTACAAAATCACTTAATAATGCTTTTCTCAGAACATATCCCAGTGTTAAGTGACTCATGTCTGCATATACTGGAGTTACCACAAAGCCATGCCTTCCCAATTCAGCTGGATTGTATGATTATTTTCATTTTACTTAACTATTTGTTTTTTCAAAGGTTAATTCAAATAGCATTGTATTTAAAAAAGGCATGGATTTAATGAAAAATATATAGATTCATATCTAAGCTCTATTTTTTGCTGAATGAATAAACTTGAACAATGTAACTCCTTTGTGTCTTAGTTTATTAATCTATAAAGATGAGTAACAAGATATAACTCCTACAATTGTCATTAAAGATTAAATGAAAAATCATATATAAAATGTCTGACACAGATACTCTCAACAGTTATAAGGGCGAGTGCAGTGGCTTACACCTATTATTTCAGCACATTGAGTGGCTGAGGCGGGAGTATTGCTGGAGCACAGCTTGAGCAACATAGCAAGACCCCATCTCCACATATTAAAAAAATTTTAAATTAGCCAGGCACGATGGCATATGTTTGTGGTCTCAACTACTCTGGCAGCTGAGGTGGGACGATCACTTGAGCCCAGGAGGTAGAGGCTGCAGTGAGCCATGATTGCTCCACTGCACTTTAGCTTGGGTGACAGAGTGAAACCTTGTCTCAAAAAAAAAATTATATATATATATATGTGAGATAAACATTAATTTTTTAGTTATGTCTTTTTTTGACACTCAACAATTAAATATCTTTTTAGAAAGTGGTAGAAAATTGGTAAAGCTTTATTTTAATGATGAGATTTCACAAGTAAGTGGAATATGGCTTCCCATTAGTGGAAATCAAATTGGTAGTATTAGTTGCTATTGCCATAGTAACCATAACTTAGCAACAAGAAAAAGAGAGGAGAATACCTGTTGTACCAATGGGATGCTGCTCTGCTCACATTTTCATTCAATAATATTTCAAGAATTCTATTATTGATAGATCAAAGTGATGATCGGAATTAAGACAATACTGCCTATCAGTTACATTGAATTGTTCTATTTATTATAACACCCAGATTGCCCTAATTTTATCTGAGTAATAGCTGCACTACAGTACTTTTCTAGTAATGGTGCATAGCAGCCCCTTTCCAGCAACAACCAAATATTCTATATTACATAAAAGTGCAGACCTCAAAAAACAAGTAGCAATTTCTGTAAATGTAAATAAATATCAAGGCAATGAGGGCCAAAGGTAACTGAAAATTCTATGAAGTCATTTGATTTGCAAGAGAAGAAAAAAGAAAAGATTACTATCTAAAGATTATAAAGAGACATAAAAGACACACTTTTCCTGCTTTGGAATGTATCCATTTTTACCTTCGTCACCCTTGGTTAAATGGGCTCCAGTATTATACAAAGTCTTTGATGTGAAATATTCATTTCATCATTCTACTCAGAATCCACTGTATTTAAGGCATTTCGCTGGGTTTTTGTTAAGCAATAATTGACAAAAATGTTCAAATTTTAATTCTATCATACCTTTAAAAATCAAATATGCAAGTACCTGCAGAAAACTAATATTTTTCAACTATAAAAATGATTTTTATCACTCTGGAGATTCAAAGACATACACAAACAAGTGTGTATGTGTGTGTGTGTGTGTGTGTGTAACTGCTAATATTTATTGAATGTGCCTCATATATAAAGCATGCTTTTAAGCTCCTCACATTTATTAGGACATTTAATCTTTCTAATGACATTATGAGACGGGTACTCATTATCCCCACTTTATAGAATAATTAGGTATTATAACTATCTCCATTTATAGGTGAGAAACCCAAATGACAAATGAATTAGGTAACTTGCCTAGAGTCATATATCTCATAAAGTAGTGAAAAATTGATAGAGAACCCTGACAGTCTGACCACATGCTCACATATTGCTTGATAGTTAATGAAATATATAATGCAGGATCTTGAATTTGGAGATATTCAATGAACAGTTCTCTCCACTGGTTCAGTGCCCAATGATCCACTTGGTTTTCAAGCTGAACAAAAGCCCAGAGAACTCCTGGCCCTACCTTCTTATTATTATACAGTTGAAACATCTGAGTCACTTTGAGATTTGCTCAAAGTTACAACATGGCAGAGCTGTAACCCAAACTCTGGTCTTCAGACCTCTTGAGCTATACTGAAGTTTTATGGTACTCTACTGCTACTGTCAATTACACACATTAATTTGTTATATAAATATCAGCAAAAATGAGCACAGAAGTTGGGATAGAATATCAGAGTTCTTATTTTTAGCATATGTTTATTCTTACAACTGCATCAAATAATCTTGATTGCAAAGTAAATTGGTTTTGAGTGCTGACAACTTCAGTCTAAATCAGATTTCAATGGTAATATTTTCAATCCAAGAAAATAAATCATATGAAAGAGAATGACCACTGTATCCTTTACTAGCCGTTAAGTATCCTGCCATGACGGCCTTCTGAGCACACCCTGAATTTAACTTCTTCATCAGTGGGAAGCAAATTCATCATAAGTGACATCCTGTGTTTTTTTAATTACACAACTGTTTTTTGTTTTGTTTTTGTTTTCATTTTTATTTGATTGGGTGCTTTATTTCTTCTCTTATTCTGCCTTTGTAAAATCTTCACCTGCTGTGCACCAAGCTGAAAACTGGAAAGTCCTATAGTTTTTTCCCCGCTCCTTTGTAGAATACCAATAAAATCTCCATCTGTGTTAAAAAATTAATATTGCTGTGCAGATTGAATATAAAAACGTTCCTAGGCAAGCTTCAAATAAATTTTGGTGATTCCATTAAATCTTTTTAATAGCCCTTGTCAAGCCAAACCCCATGTTCTCAGAGAAAATGACTTGCAGTATTTCTTCCACATAAGTATTTGACTTTTTTCAGGAAACAGCCTAAAGCTAAAATAATAGACAATTAGTTTGGTTAAGACCAAATTAATTAAAACTCACTGGCTAACTTTCTTTGTGTAGCATTTAACAGATGTGCATGTTTTAACACAGAACAAGAAATCTAACTTCATAGATTCATTCTGTAACTTATTGGACCACATATGAATTCTGTGTTTTCTGGATCAAGAGTGATTTTCAAATTACAAATCTGGAAAGAAATTGTGACATGGAGTTGGAATTCTGCTGTCCTGTGATTGTAATCAGAGTCCTCTAACAGAACTGTCAATAATCTATTGTTCTCTGGGTGGCTCAGAGTGTTCAGGGATTATTTATGGTTTCCCCATGAGGGGTAAAGCTAATCAATGCTTGAATTAAACCTTCCTTATCTAGGTTTTAGTGTATGGAATATTTTCATATACACTGGCAGAAAAGTTATCAATATTGCATCCAAATGAGGGTATGTAGTAAATGCTCAGAGGATATTACAGACTAAAACGTGAAGATGGATCCAAGAGAAAATTTGTAGTCCCAGGGGAAAGAAAGATTTCAAATTAGCTCTTAGCATTTGTGACCATCCTTCCACAAGACCACAAAGGATTTTTTTTAATAGAAGCAAAATTAAAAGAAAGCATGCAAAAGATGAAAAAAATTAAAAGCAAAATAAAATAGAGGATAGAATAGAGAGGGTTGAGCATAGATCACTTCAAAAAAAGTTTACGTGGCATTATTCTGCATCAGGCACCATATTCTGTGCTAGGCATACAGACTGTGCAGGTAGTAAGGGCAGCAGACACATGAATAATCAGTTAAAGTTCAATGGGATAAGTACTACCATAAAAAGATGTATATACAGTGTTGAGGAGAGACATTAAAAATGAAACTAGCAATGGTAGGGCCCATGAGAAGAGGTGATAGTTTCTTTTTAAAATTCTATTTTCATTTTTAGCAAAGTCCCTCATTTCCACAGTTGTCATCTCTAGTTTGAAGTTTTATTTCCTAGAGGACTTCAAATCTTTTGTTTTCTTTTTTTTAGATGGAGTCTGGCTCTGTCGCCAGGCCAGAGTGCAGTGGCACGATCTCGGCTCACTGCAACCTCCACCTCCCAGGTTCAAGTGATTCTCCTGCCTCAGCCTCCCGAGTAGCTAGGACTACAGGCCATGCCACCATGCCCAGGTAATTTTTGTATTTTTAGTAGAGATGGGGTTTCACCATGTTGGTCAGGATGGTCTTGATCTCTTGACCTCGTGATCCACCCACCTCAGCCTCCCAAAGTGCTGGGATTACAGGCATGAGCCACCTTGCCCGGCCCAAGGACTTCAAATCTTTCAATTGTTTCCTCTGTTTCTGGCTTCATTGTTCTAAATTCTATTAATACCGTTTTCATCTGCTTTTGATTTTTGACATTATCTATTGAAAGTTTCTTGCTAACACATTTTCCACCATTTTTTTTTTCAGTATATAGTTACCACTTTTTATGACTGAAAATACTGATGAATCAAGTTGAAAACTGTAATTATATTTATTTTTTTCCTTTCTTTGTTTTCCTTCGACAAAAAATATTCTAGATTCTAATTTTTTTTAGTTTGTATTTATGAACTTATTGTTAAATTATTTGAAATGCCCATAAGAACTATAAAGCATATACTAATATTATCTTCTGAATGTTTGAATTCCTCAAATATACTATCAGCTAATTTTCTGGTTGTTGTTTTTGTTAGGTTGTGTTTTTTCCTTTGTTGCCTAGCACGACATGTCCCAGAATTCTCCACTCTCCTACCCCAACATGGACTTTTGGCTCCGTATCCCTTCTACACAACCAGTCTTCTGGTTTTTTTTTCTTTGACTTCACCCTAGGGTTTTCTTCTCTGTTTTCTGATATTAGTTCCCCTGTGTAGCTGACATTTGTGATTCTATTTGGCGTATGAAGACATATGAGGCCTTTATATGCAAGTGAAATACCATACTTTGTAAAACAGACTCACAAAATAGAAGCTGAAATGGCCAAATAAAGAATTTCCTGGCCTCCCTTACAACAATGGCATGCACATGACCTGGTTTCCATAAACAAGATCCATCGACTTTGGACTTTGAATTAGGAGCTATTGACACAATTAAACAGGAACGAGGCAGCTCAATCCTGTTGCAGCAGTTGCAGCAGCAGTGGGAGGAGTTGCAATTTTAACAAACCGTATCTGCTGCTGGAGGTTTTGGCAATAGGCTATGTGGTGTCTACGCCAACAACAGCAGTGCCTGTGTTTTCACAGATCAGCTTGGAAAATGACTGATATGTCTTAGTTTTGGCTTCTGTTTATCTTTCTGAAACTTCTATTAGTTGAATGGTGGATCATTTTCATATTCTTTGTGTTCCTCTTTTTCATTTTGTTTTTTAATGAAATGTGTGTGGGGTGAGGTGGGGGAGCTTACTTCCAGAGAGAATCTCTCCACTTCATCTTCCACCTCCTCTATGATTTCTTCTCTAAATTTACCATTTATATTTTTAATTTTAAACAATGCTTTCTTGATTTTCCATTGTTCTATCATTATTTTGGTGTTTGTAATGTTGTATTGGTTTATGAATATGACATATTTTTAATTCTTTATGCATAGTATTTATAGATTTTATTTATTTATATTTATTCTGGCCCCCATATATTTTCTTTGCTTTTTATGAGTACTTATCTTCTGTGCTTTCTTCCTCCTTTCTTGTGGAGGCTTTATTTATATATAGGCTTATTTTTGTATTTCTCTTCATAATTAAGAGTAAAGTGCTAAAAAGCTGATGTAGAGTCAACATATGTAGACAGAGCTATTGACTGCTATCCTTGTCTATATGGTGATAAGGTAAAGATCTGTATTTTGGTTCAGTTGCTCCAAAAACAATCTAATATTCTACCAGGAAAAGCATTCCTGACTACTGATGTTTTAGGTCCAGAAGAGAGAGCTGCACACCCTGCCTTTCACTATATGGCCCTACTCTCAGTTTTTGTCCTTATGACTCACACTGACCTCTGCTGTGCTATTTGCTACAAGTTGGGTGATTATATAATTTAATAAGCTAGGTAATTAATCTTGCACCTGATGATGTCAGTTCAGGGAGAGGACACGGGGGCTCTCAAATCACTTTTTAAGAAGGCTGATAAACTATCTTCTATTCTTATCAAAAAACATCTTCCAGCTT